>NC_080425.1:967500-1090000 GCF_029873635.1 Malania oleifera
TTTCCTGGGATGACAATTCCAGGAAAACCATAGTGAACTATCGACGATTTCTATTTCCACATGGTAGGGCCAGATCCTAAATTAGTGATAAGAGGTAAGGGATATTTTAGTTAGTATAGTCTTGTAAGGTTCGAATTCTTAGAATAATTTGGTAATAGAGCAGGATGGACCCAAGAGGTAGTAGCACTCACGCTTGTGGCGACGACGGAGCAGGGCCTTCTAGTGTATGAGGCGAGGATTCAGATGCTGTGTTACGTAGTGTGGCTTAGCAGGTCATGGCTGAGATTGCCTGGAGCTCTAGGGAGTGGGGAGGTCCATCTCCAGTTCATGGGTGCACGATAGAAAATTTTATGAAGATGAACCCACCAGCATTTTTAGGAGCGGCTGATCCTACATTTGGGGAGAACTGGATGCAGGAGATAGAGAAGATTTTGATGGTGCTTCACTGCACCGATGAGCAGAGGGTGCTCTATGCCACGTATAAGATGACAAGGGAAGCCAAGAGATGGTGGATAGCCACTACATTACTAGAGGAGCAAAGATAAATTCCAGTGCCAATGACTTAGGTCCGATTCAGGGACATATTGTAACGACCCGAAAAATAATGGTATTTAAATAATAAAAAGAAAAGAAAATGAAAATAAGAGCAGAAGGAGGTAGTCGACAACATTCCATTTTGGATGGGATAATCCTGAGAAATTTCCCAGGCCTCATTGACAAACACAGGGGTTTCGTCAACGAGGGTTCTTCAAGATCTCGTCGACGAAGTCCCGTCTCGTCGACGAGAAGATACCGAGAGAGGCTTTTTGGAAGCCTAAAATTTGTCGACGAGGTTGAAGTTCATCGACAAACTTTCTATCAGACTCGTCGACGAGGTGATTCTCGGCCTTATCAAGGCCTTTGACATGACTAACTAGGAAGAATGCCAGATTTGAATGGGACAACAGCTGTGAGCAGAGTTTTTAGGAATTGAAGCAAAGGCTAGTTACAGCGCCGATGTTGATCATCCCGTCAGGGGGTGAGGGGTATGTCATTTACAGTGATGCTTCCTTGAAGGGACTTGGCTGTGTATTAACGCAGCATGGCAGGGTGGTGGCGTATGCGTCTAGGCAGTTGAAAGAATATGAAAAGAACTACCCTACACATGATCTTGAATTGGCTGCAGTTGTACACGCATTGAAGATTTTGAGGCATTATCTGTATGGCGAGCAGTGTGAGATTTTCTCCGATCATAAAAGTTTGAAGTACTTTTTCACTCAAAGGGAACTAAATATGAGACAAAGAAGGTGGTTGGAGCTAATTAAGGATTTTTATTGTACCATCAATTATCACCCAAGGAAAGCAAACATGGTAATTGATGCGTTGAGCATAAAGTCCAAAGAATCAGTATTGGCGACAATGGAGATCCAGTATCTGATCATGATGGATATGAAGAGACTCGACATAGAGTTGGTAGAGAGTAATCCCCTAATGTGTATTGCCAGCCTAGTGGTGGAGCCTATTCTGCAGGAGAGGATTAAAGTCGCCCAAAAGGAAGACCCAGAGTTAGCAGAGGTGATAGATAGAGCGCAGAGTGGTCAGGGGGAGGAATTCAGTATTGTAGATGATGGGGCTTTGCGGTTTTGTTCTAGATTATACGTTCCTGCCAATACTGAGATCAGAAAGACTATTTTAGAGGAGGCTCACAGATCTTTGTATACGGTTCATCGCGGTAGTACAAAGATGTACAAGGATCTATGAGAGTCGTACTAGTGGAATGGTATGAAGAGAGAGATTACCGAGTATGTAGCCCAGTGTTTGACGTGCCAGCAGGTAAAAGCTGAGCACCAGAGGCCGGTAGGGCAATTGCAGCCGCTATTTATCCCAGAGTGGAAATGGGATCATATATCTATGGATTTCATGTCAGGACTACCGATGGCGTTACATGGCCAGAATGCCATCTAGGTGATTGTTGATCGTTTGACTAAGACCGCTCACCTTTTACCTATCAAGATTAGCTACTCCCTTAACCGGTTGGCGGAGATCTACATTTGAGAGATAGTTCATTCTCATGGGATGCCAGTATCGATTGTGTCAGATTGAGACCCGGGTTAACATCACGTTTCTGGAAGAGCTAGCAGGAAGCTCTAGGGTCTCAGTTATCATTTAGCATGACATTTCATCATTAATCATATAGGCAGACTGAGAGGATGATACAGACATTAGAGGATATGCTCCGAGCGTGCATATTGGATTTTGGGGGAAGTTGGACTCAGTTCATGCCGCTGGTGGAATTTGCGTATAATAACAATTATCAGACCAGTATTGGCATGACACACTGGTGTATAAGGAGGTACCAGTACAGATTCTGGATAGGAATGTACAGGAGTTACGTAACAAGGAGATTCCTCAAGTAAAAGTTTTGTGGAGGAATCACACAATTGAAGAGGCTTCTTGGGAATCTAAGGAACAGATGAAGCAGAAGTATCCGCACCTATTCCAAGGAGTCTAAACAGGTAAAATGTAAATAGTTAGGTAGTATTTATTTTCTAAGTACATGTAATAGTTTAATTAGTGTAGCTTTTTAGTTTTGGGAGAATTTTTCTTTTGTATATGTAATCTCCCAAGACTCGAAATGTAACCACGGTATTCCTTCGCCATAAGTGAGGGTAAGTAGTAAAATAAGTAGACCATTTTCTTGTTAAGGATGACGAGTTACGTGAATAGTAAATTTCGAGGACGAAATTTTATAAGGAGGGGAGAATGTAACGACCCGAAGAATAATGGTATTTAAATAATAAAAAGAAAGAGAAATGGAAATAGGAGCAGAAGGACGCAGTTGACTTTGTCGACAAACGCGAAGTTTTCGTCGACGATGTTGCATTTTGGATGGGATAATCCTAAGAAATTTCCCAGGCCTCGTCGACAAACACAGGGGTTTCGTCGACGAGGGTTCTTTTGGATCTCGTCGACGAAGTCCCATCTCATCAACAAGAAGATACCGAAAGAAGATTTTTGGGAGCCTGAAATTCGTCGAAAAGGGTTGAAGTTCGTCGACAAACTTTTTATAGGACTCATCAACGAGGTGACGTGGCTCGTCAATGAATCTCACAGTATAAGTAGGGATTAAATGTGATTTTTCAACTTATTTCCTGCATAGAATCTCTCTCTCTCTCTCTCATCCTTCAATTTCTTCTTCTTCTCTCTAAGATCTCGGGTCGATTTTCTACCGGTTCGACGATCTGAAGCCACCACGTCACTCCTGGAAAAGTTTTTTGCAATTCTACTGGAGCGGATCATCAATGGGGCTGAGTTGGAAAGCATCACAAATCCAAGGTAAGGTTTTCTACTCAGTATTTGGTTATTTGACAGTTATAGAAAGTATTGTACGCGTAGAAATACTGAACTTTAGTTCTGGGGAATGTTGTTTCCAGGGTGTTGAGTAGGGAACCTTGCAGGTGCAGGACAGATTTTCTTAGGGACTTTTCAGGAATCAGGTAAGGGGATAAATTAAGCTAGTATTTTATGAAAAATATGTATATTGTTATAGCATTTGATTTCAAAAAAATAAATATATTTATATATGATTTATATTTGGAAAAATGTTGTTGAAAGTGATGATATGTTAAATAAACGAAAAACTTGTTTAGTGTGGCATGAGTAGAAATTAATATGACATACTGTTTTCTGAGAATGTGTTAATGATACGGATTTTCATAATGGAAAATCGGCGTACGGGCCGAGATTTTGATATGTTTGCCGACGTACGGGCCGAGCTATGTATATGATTTGCCGGCATACGGGCTAAGTTATGGAAATGATTTGCCGATGTACAGGCTGAGCTATAGATGTGATTTGCCAGCGTATGGGCTGATCTATGTATATGTTTTCCGGTGTACGAGCCGGGCTATGGTAAAATGTGAAATATCAGCATACAGGCTGATGATTTTCATGATATACGTGTATATGCAAAATGAGATGATTGATTTGATAATTAATGATATGAAATATCCATGTATCACAGTTTTAGCATATGTTATATGATATCAAAATCTGGTTGGCTTAGTCTAGGCTAACACTTGCACGGTTCCGTTGCTATGTGTCCATGGTCATTATGATCATGATATTTGTCTTAACACCGTTGTACGGAGTGGTGTGAGATTGGATGGTTGATGTGGTTTTTAAGAAATGTGTGATCGCCCCTAGTGTACAGACCAAGTCTGGCAAACCCATCAGACTTACAGACTGTACTTTTGACTTGACAGTGGTCAGCCAACCATTGTTAGGTCCCACCTTCGGGCCACACAACCCAGTCATGTGAGGGTAATACATGACAACAGCTAGCTAATCTACCAGGATTGTTTTCGTATTATTATTTTATGAGATGAAATATGATTATGAAAATACAGTATGTTCTTCCATGTTTTGATGATATATATGTTTTCCCAGATTTGACATAACAATTTATTGAATATGTTTTGTATGGTAGCACAAAATACTCATGTTGTCATACACTAGTATTAGTTTATTTCCCTTACAGAGAGGTGTCTCACCTCGAATTTTATAAACATTTCAGGAGCCCCTGATAGGAGGGCGGGTAAAGCCCCGCTGATCCAGTACGGTTAGTTTGTCCTTCCAGATGAGTAAGTGTTTTGATAGGGTTAGATGTATTTTATGGGATGGCCCTAAATATCTTTTGGGTTGTGTATTGTGTACATATATATGCAGTGATTATAGTAACTCTGGTATTGTGATGTATGGTATAATGAGGTGTTTATGATTTACGTTTCCTGCTGCATAGGCTTCTGTGATATTTTTTGATGTATCCCTGGTACCCACGGGTCCAGGTGGATTATGATTTGTTGAGTTTTGTGATATTGATTTAATTATATTATGAAAAAAAAATGAATGAGGAAATTAAGCAGGTCGTCACACATATTCTTTGACAGATACTATCCTGACTCGGTTAGAAAGGCTAAAGTATAGGAGTTTCTGAGCTTATCCTAGGGATCGATGACAATTCAGTAGTACGTGGCGAAATTTATCGAGTTGTCGCGTTTCTGCCCTTATATTATTCCAGATGAAGCTAAGAAGGCCAGGACGTTCGAGAGGAATTTGAAGCGAGATATTTATAGACAGGTGGCAGTACTAAGGATACAGGATTTTTCAGAGTTGGTTGATAGGGGGTCATAATAGCAGAGGAGTGTTTGCTGAGAGAGACTAAAATACAGAGCCAAAGGAAGAGGGTCGCACCTTCGAATTTTTAGGTGGGGTCTAATCGAGGCCTTTGGAGAGGAGGTAGATCTGGTGGGGGTCAGAGGCAAACGGTAGAGTACAATGGATTCCAAGGTGGACAGTCTTATCCCACCTACCCCAGATGTGGATGAAGACATCCAAGTGAGTACCGGCTCAGGGAGAATGCCTGCTACCGTTGTGGGAGACCTTGTAACGACCTAAAGAATAATGGTATTTAAATAATAAAAAGAAAGGGAATTGGAAACAGGAACAGAAGGAATTTGGATGGGATAATCCCAAGAAATTTTCCAAGCCTTGTCGACAAACATAGGGGTTTCATCAACGAGAGTTCTTCAGGATCTCGTTGACAAAATTTCATCTCGTCAACGAGAAGATACCAAGAGAGGATTTTTGGAAGATTGAAATTCATCGAAGAGGGTTCATGTTTGTCGATGAACTTTCTACAAGACTCATCGACGAGGTGACGTGGCTCGTCGATGAATCTCGTAGTATAAATAGGGTTAAACGTGGGGTCAGAGCTTGTTCAACAAGCACGTAATAAGGTTCACCTTATCAGAGACAGAATTAGTGCAACTCAAAACCGGCAGAAAAGTTATACTGATAATCGCCGCAGGAATATGGAATTTGATGTGGGTAATCATGTGTTTTTGAAAATAACTTCGTTGAAAGGGGTTATAAGGTTCGAAAAGAAGGGTAAACTTAGTCCTAGGTCTATCGGTCTATTTGAGATTCTAGATAAAGTGAGACCGGTAGCCTACAGACTAGCTTTGCCACCTGTGTTATCCAGGATCCACGACGTATTCCATGCTGCTATGTTGAGAAAATACGTCCCAAATCCTTCTCATATCATCAGTTATGGTGAATTAGAGTTTAGTGATTCACTGGTGTATGAGGAGGTACTAGTACAGATTCTGGATAGGAAAGTACAGGAGCTACGTAACAAGAAGATTCCTCAGGTAAAATTTTTGTGGAAGAATCATGCAGTAGAAGAGGCTTCTTGGGAGTCTGAGGGGCAAATGAAGCAGAAGTACCCATAATTATTTCAAGAAGCTTATATTTCTTTTGTAGGTACATGTAACGGTTTAATTAGTGTAGCATTTTAGTTTTAGGAGAATTTTTATTTTATATATGTAATCTCCTAGGACTCGGAATGTAACCACGGTATTCCTCTGCCATGAGTGAGGGTAAGTAATAAAATAAGTAGATCCTTTTTCGGGTTTAGGGATGATGAGTTACGTGAAAAGTAAATTTCGAGGACGAAATTTTATGAGAGAAGAATGTAACGACCTGAAGAATAATGGTATTTAAATAATAAAAAGAAAGGGAATTGGAAACAGAAACAGAAGGAGGCAGTTGACTTCGTCGACGAACTTTCTATAGGACTCGTCGACGAGGTGACGTGACTCGTCAACGAATCCCGTAGTACAAATAGGGTTAAACGTGATTTTTCAGTTCATTTTCCTACGCAGAACCTCTCTCTCTCTCATCCTTTAGTTTCTCCTCCTTCTCTCTATGTTTTTGGGTAGGATTTCCACTAGTTCGACAATCTGAAGCTACCACGAAGCTCCTGGGAAAGTTCTCTGCAAATCTGCCGGAGCGAATCGTCGGTGAGGCTAAAGTGGAAATCATCCCAAATCCAGGGTAAGACTTTCTACTCAGTATTTGGTTTCTTAACAGTTGTAGAAAGTATTGTATGTGTAGAAATTCTAAACTTTAGTTCTGGGAAATGTTGTTTTAGGGTGTTGGATAGGGAACCCTGCGGGTGAAGGAGTATTTCTCTTAGGGGCTTTTCAGGACTCAGGTAAGGGGATAAACTAAGTTAGTATTTTATGAAAAGTATATATAATATTATAGCATTTGATTTTCGGGAAATAAATATATTTATATATGATTTATATTTGGGAAAATACTACTGAAAATGATGGTATGTTAAATATACGAAAAACCTGTTTAGTGTGGCATGAGTAGAAATTGTTATAAAAGTTTTACTGGTTATGTTTATGATTATATGTATATCACATAAATGCTCATGTTGCCACATACTAGTGTTAGTTTATTTTCCTTACTGAGAGGTGTCTCACCCTAAATTTCATAAACATTTCAGGAGCCCCTGATAGAAGAGCAGGTAAAGCCCTGCTGATCTAGTACGTTTGATCTGCCCTTCTAGAAGGGTAAGTATTTAGATAGGGTCGGATGTATTTTGTGGGATGGCCCTAAGATATCTTTTGGGTTGTGTACAGTGTGTATATTAAAATAGTAGTTGTAGTAACTCTGGTATTGTGATGTATGGTATAATGAGATGTATATGATTGTATGTTTCCTGCTGCTTAGGTTTCCGCATTGTGTTTCTGATGTATCCCTGGTACCCATGGGTCCAGGTGGATTATGATCTGCTGAGTTTTGTGATATTGATTTTATTATATTATGGTAAAAAATGTGAAAATTAAGCAGATCGTTACAATTTAGTATCAGAGCTTAGGTTGCTAGGTTCTGTAGACTTTAGAATGCAGCAGAAACAATACTAGAGTATAGGAAATGATGTAAGATTGTTCTACAGTCTAGAGGCAGGACTTCCGTGATAGTTTCTGTGTTTTTCCTAGGGTGATGATTTCAGAAAAATCATAGCAAGCTATTGTCGGGTTGTGTGTCTAGAATGTAGGACTGGGGAATATAAGTTGAGAGTATTGAGATAAGAGGCTAGGTTAAGCCGGTAAATTATAAGGATAGGATTACTGAGTTGCAATTGTTATTTTTCAGGATGGATCCAGGAGGAAGTAGTGCTCATGCGAGTGGCAATGATGGAGCAGGACCATTAGGTGCAGCTAGGACCGACTTTGACGTGGTATTACATAGCGTGGTTCAGTAGGTTATGGCTGAGATCGTTAGGAGCTCCAGGGAGCAGGGTGGTCCATCTGCAGGCCATGGGTGCACCATAGAGAAGTTTACGAAGATAAATCCTCTAGCATTCTCAGGTGGAGTTGATCCTGCTATCGCTGAGAATTAGACGCAAGAAACTGAGAAAGTCTTGGTTGTATTGCAGTGTACTGAGGAACAGAGAGTCCTCTTTCCCACCTATAGACTGACGGGAGAGGCCGAGAGGTGGTGAACTGCGGTGAGACTGCTGGAGCAGCATAGGGTGACTCCAATAACCATGACATGTGACCGGTTTAAAGAATTGTTCTTAAATAGATATTTTCCAGCTGCTGTTAGGGAGGCTAAAGTAGAAGAGTTCTTGAGTCTGAAGTAAGGACAGCTATCCATCCAGCAGTATGCGGCGCGTTTCATTGAGCTCTCTCATTTTGCCCCATATATTGTCCTTGATGAAGTGAAGAAAGCGAGGCAGTTCGAGATAGGCTTAAGGCGGAGTATATTCAAGCAAGTGATGGTGTTGCGGATCCAAGACTTTGCTGAGTTAGTCGACAAGGCAGCCTTGGCAGAGATTGGTGAGCGGTTGGATGCAGAGGAGTAGGAACAGAGGAAGAGATCTGCATCCACAGGTTATTAGCAGGGTCATAGACCGGGTTAGTGGAGGAGAGGAAACCATGGCAGAGGGCAGAGACAAGAGACTGGAGGATGTGAGGTTCAGGAAGTGTAGGGTCCTCCAGTCTACCAGACTTGTGGTAGGAGACACTGGGGAGAGTGTCGAGTAGGTGGAGTTGTATGCTACCGCTGCGGTAGACCAAGGCACATGGTGCGAGACTGCCCTACACCACCAGATGCAGTTCCAGCTCCCAGACCATATCGAGGAGGTTATTAGGCACCACGTGAGGGCTAGTAGAGGAATACGGCTCTAGCCAGGGTGTTTACTCTAACACCAGGTGAGGCTGAGACAACAAGTGACGTGGTGACAAGTATGGTTATTATGCTTTTTTTTTAAGTTATTGCATTGTTTGATTCAATAGCTACACACTCGTTCGTGTCTTCAGGGTGTGTTAAACTATGTGGGGTAGAAACACAGTTGTTGAATACTAAATTGTTAGTGTCTACACCGACTAGATCTGTAGTAAGATGTAGTAAAATACTCCGGGGTTGTCCAGTTGATATCCAAGGGAAGACTTTATCTACTGATTTGATAGTGCTGGACATGCACGGGTTTGATGTTATATTTTGCATGGATTGGCTAGCAACTAATTTTACTGGTATAGATTGTCGAGCACGGGAAGTAATATTTAAACCTCCGGGAAAAGCGAAATTTAGGTTTGTAGGATCGCAAGTGCAATCCCTGCCTCAGCTAGTTTCAGCTATCCAGGCTAGGAGACTACTGCTAAATGGTTGTCAAGGGTTTATGGTAGTTGTGAAGGAGATGAGAGAGAATGAATTGAAACTTGCTAGCACGCCTGTAGTGAAAGAATTTACAGATATTTTTCCAGATGAGTTACTAGGCTTCCCACCCAATCGTGAGGTAGATTTCCATATTGATCTACTACCAGGTACAGCGCCGATCTCTAAAGTACCTTACCAGATGGCGCCAGCGGAGTTGGTAGAATTGAAGAATCAGTTGCAAGATCTTCTTGATAAAGGTTTCATACGACCTAATGTATCTCCGTGGGGAGCTCCAGTGCTGCTCGTGAAGAAGAAGGACGGGTCTATGAGGATGTGTATAGATTATAGGGAAATCAATAAAGTGACAATCAAGAACAAGTATCCTTTATCCCGTATAGACGAATTTTTTTACCAGCTCCAGGGTGCACGGGTGTGTTCGAAGATTGACCTCAGATCCGACTATCATCAAGTGAAAGTGAAAGCAGAAGATGTCTTGGATACGGCCTTCAAGACCAGGTACGGGCATTACGAGTTTCTTGTTATGCCATTTGGTCTGACGAATGCTCCTACGGTATTTATGGACTTAATGAACAGAGTCTTCCATTAATACCTAGACCAGTTCATTGTTGTTTTTATTGATGATGTACTGGTCTATTCGAGAAGCCATGAGGAGCATGAGATGCACTTAAGACAAGTTCTGCAAACGCAACGGGAAAAGAAGTTGTACCCAAGTTCAGTAAATGTGAATTCTGGCTTGAGAAGATCGTGTTCTTGGGGCATGTTGTATCTAAAGACGGTATTTCTGTGGATCCTAGTAAGGTTGAGGTCGTAGTGAATTGGGCTAGACCAAGGAATGTCTAGGAGATCAAGAGTTTCTTGGGGCTAGCTGGGTATTACCGTTGTTTCGTTGAGGGATTATCAGCTTTGTCAGGGCCTTTAACACGACTGACTAGGAAGAAAGCCAGATTTGAATGGGACGACAGTTGTGAGTAGAGTTTTCAGGAATTGAAGTAGAGGCTAGTTACAGCGCCAGTACTAATCATCCCGTCAGGGGGTGAGGGTTATACTATCTATAGTGATATGTCTTTGAAGGGACTTGGTTGTGTATTGATGCAGCATAGCAGGGTGGTGGCGTATGTGTCTAGACAGTTAAAAGAATATGAAAAGAACTACCCTATCCACAATGTTGAGTTGGCTGCAATGATACAAGCATTGAATATTTGGAGGCATTATCTATATAGCAAGCAGCGTGAGATCTTCTCCGACCATAAAAGTTTGAAGTACTTTTTCACGCAGAAGGAATTGAATATAAGGCAGAGAAGATGGTTGGAACTTATTAAAGACTTTGACTGTACCATCAGTTATCACCTAGGGAAAGCAAACGTGGTAGCTGATGCGTTGAGCAAAAAATATAGGGAACCAATGTTGGTGGCTGTGAAGATCCAGTATCCGATCATGAGGGATCTGGAGAGACTCAACATTGAGTTAGTTGAAAGTGGTTCTCAAGCTCACATTGCCAATTTAGTGGTGCAGCCTACTTTACAAGAAAGAATTAAAGCTGCTCAAAAAGAAGATCCAGAAGTAGTAGACGTGATGGATAGAGTGCAGAATGGTCAGGGGGAGGAATTCAGTATTGCAGATGACGAGGCTTTGTGGTTTCGTACCAGGTTATATGTTCCTACCGATGTGGATATTAGGAGGACCATTCTAGAGGAGGCTCACAGATCTTTGTATACGGTTCATCCAGGCAGTACGAAGATGTACAGAGATCTGCGGGAGTCATAATGGTGGAGTGGTATGAAGAGAGAGATCGCTGAATATGTAGCGTCTGATGTGCCAGCAAGTAAAAGCTTAGCACCAGAGGCCGGTAGGTCAGTTGCAGCCATTATTTATCCCAGAGTGGAAGTGAGATCATATATCTATGGACTTCATATCAAGACTTCCGACAGCGTTACATGGTCAAAATGTCATCTAAGTGATTGTTGACCATTTGACTAAGACCGCCCACTTTTTACCTATCAAGATCAGCTACTCTCTTAATCGTTTGGCGAAGATTTACATTCAGGAGATAGTTCATCCTCATGGGGTGTCAGTATCTATTGTGTCAGATCGAGACCCGCATTTCACATCATGTTTTTGGAAGAGTCTGCAGGAAGCACTACGGTCTCAGTTGTAATTTAACACGGCATTCCATCCTCAATTAGATGGGCAGATTGAGAGAACGATACAAATATTAGAGGATATTCTCCGTGTGTGCGTATTGGATTTTGGGGGTAGTTGGACTCAGTTCATACCACTAGTAGAGTTTGCGTATAATAACAGTTATCAAACCAGCATTAGCATGGCACCATTTGAGGCTCTATATGGTAGGAGATGACGTTCTCCTTTATTTTGGGATGAAGTGGGTATGCGGTGAGTAGTGGGGCCAAAGCTTGTTCAGCAAGCGCATGATAAGGTTCGGCTCATCAGAGATAGAATCAGTGTAGCTCAAAACTGACAGAAAAGTTATGCTGATAATCGCCTCAGGAATGTGGAATTTGATGTGGGTAATCATGTGTTTTTAAAAATAGCTCCGTTGAAAGGGGTTATGAGGTTCAGTAAGAAGGGTAAACTTAGTCCTAGGTTTATCGATCCATTTGAGATTCTAGATAAAGTGGGACCGGTAGCCTATAGACTAGCTTTGCCACCTGTGTTATCCAGGATCCACGACATATTCCATGTTGTTATGTTAAGAAAATATGTCCTAGATCCTTCTCACATCATCAGTTATGGTGAATTAGAGTTCATCGATTCACTCGTGTATGAGGAGGTACCAATACAAATTCTGGATAGGAAAGTATAAGAGCTACGTAACAAGAAGATTTCTTAGGTAAAAGTGTTGTGGAGGAATCATGCGGTAGAAGAGACTTCTTGGGAGTCCGAGAAGCAGATGAAGCAGAAGTACCCACAACTATTTCAAGAAGCTTAAGTAGTTAGGTAATTTTTCTTTTACAGGTACATGTAATGGTTTAATTAGTGTAGCATTTTAGTTTTGGGAAAATTTTTCTTTTGTATATGTAATCTCTTAGGACTCGGAATGTAACCACGGTATTCCTCCGCCATAAGTGAGGGTAAGTAATAAAATAAGTAGATCCTTTTTTGTGTTAAGGGATGATGAGTTACGTGAATAGTAAATTTCGAGGATGAAATTTTATAAGGAGGGGAGAATGTAACGACCCGAAGAATAATGGTATTTAAATAATAAAAAGAAAGGGAATTGGAAACAAGAACAAAATGAGGCAGTCAACTTCGTGAAGCGTTCGTCAACGATGTTGCATTTTGGATGGGATAATCCCAAGAAATTTTCCAAGCCTTGTCGACGAAACCCCTGTGTTTTGTCGACAAGGGTTCTTTAGGATCTCATCAACGAAGTTCCGTCTCATCGACAAAAAGATACCGGGAGAGGATTTTTGGAAGCCTAAAATTCGTCGACGAGGGTTGAAGTTTGTTGATGAACTTTCTACAAGACTCATCGACGAGGTGACGTGACTCGTTGACGAATCTCGCAGTATAAATAGGGTTAAACGTGATTTTTCAGTTCATTTTCCTGCACAGAACCTCTCTCTCTCTCTCTCTCTCATCCTTCAGTTTCTCCTCCTTCTCTCTAAGTTTTTGGGCCAGATTTCCGCCGGTTCAACCTCTGCAAATCTGTCGGAGCGGATCGTCGGTGGGGCTGAGGTGGAAACCATCCCAAACTAGGGTAAGGCTTTCTACTCAGTATTTGATTTCTTGACAATTGTAGAAAGTGTTGTACGTGTAGAAATACTGATGAAATTAGGAATAGCTTCCCAAGAGGGGGGGTGAATTGGATTCTAAAAATTTCTTTTAACTTCTTTTAAGAATCCTTAACTTCTTTAAACACTTAACCAATTCTTGACTTGTTTTTTAATTCCTTAATCAATCAAGAACTTAGTTCTTTTATCCAATCAATTAAACACAATCTTCAAACCAAACAATCAATTTATTTGGCAAGTACAAGTTAAACAACAAACAACCAAACCAAGATATAAAGTATTCAGCACTTTGGTAATATAAGATCTTGAGATAGTTTGTTTGTTTATATAAACCCTGTGATTATGAATTATAATTTATGCTTACTGAAGTAAAGCCCTGTATAAATAAATCCAATCACTCTTTCCAAATATTTAGAATTCAAATAAACTCTTGGTAAATTTATCTTTGGGGTGTTAACTAAGTAACGTACTCCCGTATGGTTTCCGCAAGATATGATGTAACCAATATACTCCCTTTCGGTTTCCGCAACCCAAATCAAAATTGAATTTTAAGTTTACTTGATTTCCAAATATGCATAGTATGTATAATTTAGATATTTAAATCATCCACGCAGTTGTATATGAACTGAAAATAAAGAATACGGAAAGAGAGAGTGAGACGGAGATTTTTACGAGGTTCGGCTTATACCCAGCCTACGTCCTCGCCTTTGGCAAACCACCAAAGGATTCACTAAACCTATTCCGTTGACGGGTGGAACAAAACCGATTACAACATTCCTCGGTTAAGGCTAGAGCCTGCCTTCTCCAAACGATATTCCCTCGTTCGGTCACTCCTTACATAGGCTAGAGTCCGCCTCTCTAAGCAATATCCCCTTGTTTAGCCAACGATCCAAACACCTTGGAACGTCAATGAACTACAAGAAACATAAGATAAAATCTGCGTACAAGTATACTCTCTCAAAGAGCAAGTTAGTACAATTTCAGCACTATATACTTAAATGTAAAATATCAATAGGAAATAGAATAAAGCTCAAGTGTAGAATTCACCAATATCCTTCTTAGAAAAGGATTAGCAGTAGGAATTCAAAGGAAGAAGGATCAATACTTCAGAGTTCTCAGCAAAAGAATTTTTCAATGAGTGAGCAAGAGAACTTAGGAAGAAGAAGAATACTTTCAACTTCTCAAAACAAATTTTTCAATGCTTAGCGTTTTATTTGTTTTGCAAAACCATATATTTATAGGCTTTCAAACTTGCAAAAGTTTCCTTAAAGAATTTCCCTATTTATTATAATATTTAAGGTTCAAACGGCTATAATTTAAAACATTGGAATTTTTAAAATTTGCCCGTTGAACAATTTTTAAATGTCTGACAGCAGTGACCCGTTTTAGTGTTTTGACTATAACTTTTTTTGTATAACTCCAAATTAGGTGTTCTTAGTGTCAAAAGAAAGCTAAGAGAAAATCCTACAACTTTCATGTTTACCACTCTTTAAAATAATGAGTTTTTGATAGATAAAAATTCACCTCAATGCGGCTGTATAAAAACTAACAGTATTTGGGAAAAAAAACTCTTTTTGGTGCTCTTTATTCCAAAAATGATTCTAACCTTTTTAAAATAATTTTTGACCTTATAAAAATATTATTCAGGTATTTTAAAAAGTATCTAGGTCTAAGAAGTTAACCTAAGAGTTTCAAAATATTTCAAACGATATTTTAAACATTAAAGCACTTACATGAGACTTCTAAAATATTAACATTCTAAGTTCTTGAGTCTTCATGCTTTGTCCTTGGATTGAATCCATATTTTCTTCAAGCTTCCATATTCTTTAAGCTTTCTTACTTTGCTTTTCTTTGGCTCTTTTGACTTTAATATGCCTTGACTTTCAACAACTTATTCATGTCCTCATGTTCTTCAACAAGTAATTCATGTCTTGGCTCATTTAAGCTTCATTTGATCCTTGTGAGCACTTTGACATTGCTTCCATCATATTTGATCCTTGTGGGCACTTTGACCTTACTTTCACATATATGAACCCTGAAATATCATTACTCACACAAATACATTAAATTTCACTTGTTTGTTAGCATCAAAACAAGACAACAAGATTTTAAGCCTTGTAAGGCCAACAACTGAACTTTAGTTCTGGGGAATGTTGTTTTAGGGTGTTGAACGGGGAACCCCGCGGGTGAAGGAGTATTTCTCCTATGGGCTTTTCAGGACTCAAGTAAGAGAATAAACTAAACTAGTATTTTATGAAAAGTATGTATAATATTATAGCATTTGATTTCAGGGAAATAAATATATTTATATATATGATTTATATTTGGGAAAATACTGTTAAAAATGACGATATGTTAAATATACGAAAAACCTGTTTAGTATGGCATGAGTAGAAATTGTTATGAGATACTATTTTCTGGAAATGTGTTAATGATACGGATTTTTATAATGAAAAACTAGCGTACGGCACGAGATTTTTATATATGTTTGCCGGCGTACAGGCCAAGCTATGGAAATGATTTGCCAGCTACAGGCTGTGCTATGGATATGATTTGCCGGCATACGTGCCGAGTTATGAAAATGATTTACCAGCATACGGGCTGTGCTATGGATATGATTTGTCGGCGTACGGGCCGATGATTTCCATAATATACGTATATATACAAAATGATATGATTTATTTGATAATTAATGATATGAAATATCCATATATCACAGTTTCAGTATATGTTATATGATATCAGAACCTGGTTGGCTTGGTCTAGGTTAGTACTTGCACGTATCGTTGCTATGTGTCTATGGTCATCATGATCATGATATTTGTGTTAACGCTGCTGTACGGAGTGGTGTGAGATTTGATGGTCGATGTGGTTTTAAGAAGTGCGTGAGCGCCCCTGGTATACGAACCAAGTCTGGCAGACCCATCAGACTTACAGATTGTACTTTTGACTTGACAGTGGTCGGCCAACCATTGTCAGGTCCCGCCTTCGGGCCACACAACCCAATTATGTGGGGGTAATACATGACAATAGTCAGCTAACCTACTAGGAATGTTTTTGTATTATTATTTATATGAGACGAATTATGCTATGGAAACCATTATGTTCTACCATGTTGATTATACATGTTTTCCCAAAAATGATGTATATACAATTTTACTGGTTATTTTTATGATTATATGTTTATCATAGAAATGCTCATGTTGCCACACACTAGTGTTAATTTATTTTCCTTACTGAGAGGTGTCTCACCCCGAATTGCATAAACATTTTAGGAGCCCCTAATAGGAGAGCAGGTAAAACCCCGCTGATCTAGTACGTTTGATCTGCCCTTCCAGAAGGGTAAGTATTTAGATAGGGTCGAATGTATTTTGTGGGATGACCCTAAGATATCTTTTGGGCTGTGTACTGTGTGTATATAAATACAGTGGTTGTAGTAAGTCTGGTATTGTGATGTATGGTATAATGAGATGTATATGATTGTATGTTTCCTGCTACTTAAGCTTCCGCATTGTGTTTCTGATATATCCCTGGTACCCACGGATTCAGGTGGATTATGATCTGCTGAGTTTTGTGATATTGATTTTATTATATTATGGAAAAAAATGTTAAAATTAAGCAGGTCATTACAGACCCGGCCAATATGTTAGATAGTAAAAAAAAACGTGGGTATGATCCACTTCCATATTTAAATTTAATTTCTAACATATTTAGAAACCCCAATATGATCAAGTCCCCACAATTTAACCTAATTCCAAAATATTTCTAAAAATTTAATTTAATCAAATCCCTGCAGTTTAACTTAATTCCAAAATATTCTCAAAAATCTAACTTTAATCAAATCCCTATAGTTTAACTTAATTCCAAAATATTTTCAAAAATCTAATTTAATCAAATACTACAATTTAATAAATAAATCAGAATTTTCATACCCATAAAATTACTTAGAAATTCACATACAATCTTCCTGTAATTATATACCATGATTTAATTGGGCGAATTCCTAAAATAACTAACATAATTTGTACTCATTACCTTAACCTTGGAGTGGTACCTAGGATCTCCAAATCAAAAATCTGCTCCAATTAACTAGCTAAGGATCGAAACTGGGACCTCGTGGTGGTGTCTGATCGTTGATTTGACTTATGGATGGGGAGAAATTGAAGAGAGAGAGTGGAAGGTTTGAGGAGAGACAAGGGATCACGCCTGGGGGAGTCTTCTCTGTGAATTCCAAATTTGAAATCACCTTTCCTGAATAGGTTATTATAAAGTTCTAATATATATATATATATATATATATATATATATATATATATATATATATCATATTATTTATTTATTTTATTTTATTTAATAATAATTAATTTATTTTTTATTTTTTATTTTTTAGAATTATTCCACTAATCTTGTATAACTATTTTTAGGATCGTTATAGTCAAAGTGCAATTCAACTTAATAAGATTGCAGTTAGCTACTAGTAGATTTGTGAACCTTAGAGAAACAATAGGTTAGATTTGTGAAGTTTTTAACATTTCATAATCTATCGAATATGATGACTAAGACAAAGGAAAACAAGGACTTAAATTCACATTGCTACTTGGACATGGAATTTACTAATTTATTAGGGGAGTTGTCATGAGCCCAGAGCAGAAAATTGTTGTGTTTTCTTGGTAATTTAGGCCAGCCCACACCATGCCAAAGGGTAATGGGTATAGGCTTTTTGACGAGCCATCTTGTTAATATATGTCGCTTAAAGTACGAATCCATAGAGTGTTTTCTTGGTTTATCTTTATTTTATAATAATATATTATATAATACCCTATTTAGGAAAATTATTCCTGAAATAATGCTCACATAATCTCGTTACTTAATCTAACGAGATTTAAACAAATCTCGTTAGACCAAGAAGTGAGATTTGTCATGCATCATGACAAATTTCACTAGAGCAAGAAACGAGATTTGTCACGCGTCAGGATCAGTTTTTTGTTTAGACAAATCTCACTAAGCCATCCAGCGAGATTTGTATGGTACGTCCGTTCCGGACAATCTCTTGACGGGAACCATTTCGAGGACTTTCGAAGACCTCTCAAACTAGTTATCCGGTAGCATATCTTCAGAAATCTCAAATTGCATAGCTATAACGCATCTGGAAGTCGACAACAACAATCTCCCGATGAAATTCCCAATCTTATCGGCAATTTAATGAGCTTGGTTTTGTTCTTTGCATGGAAGAATAAGCTTATATCACCTTAAAAATCAGTTTCTTGAATGAACATATTGGTAATAAATTAAATATCACAAAATAGAAGATAAGATAAAAAAAAAAAAAGTATCTTAAATTATTTAAATATTTAAATGTAGGTCAAATAAGTGTATTTGTGAAAAAGAATAAGGTTGTGAAGGTTACTACTAGTAGAAGGGGTAAGGATGAACTTAAAATAACATGAACAAGAATATTTCAACTTTTGTGTAAATAATACATTCATAGTTTGAATTGACAAAAAAAAAAAAAAATTATTCATCCAAGGCAAGGGTTTCTCCTGAGCTCATCAACTTCAGCCTCTTGCTTGAATTCAAATGGGAGCAACTTCTCTCCCTCACCTCGCAAGTTCCCAGCTACAGGCTGTAAGCAAACGCTACTGCATTTCTTCCCATACATAGAGCGGAGCCCAGAAGCCAACAATGTGTTTTACTACACCCGCGAACGAAATTAAGAAGAGAATATACTTGTGAGTTGTGATTTCCCATATAATGAGATCGCATGATTTCTCATGCATATAAAGTAAGCAATTTGAATCATCTCAGGCAGCTCCACGCGCACATCATTCTTAACTCCCTCCACCGCCACAACTACTGGGTGGCTTTGCTCATCCGCCACTGCACGCTCCTCCACGCCCCTTCCCCCTACACCCGTCTCATTTTCGAATCTGCCGCCCGCCCCAACGTCTTCGTCTTCACCAACTTGTTCAAATATTACTCCCACTTGGGGGCTCACCATGATGTGCTCTCCCTGTTCGATCAAATGCGCGCCTCCGATGTGATGCCCGATGCGTTTGTGTACCCCATCTTGATCAAATCCGCCGGCTATGATTCCGTCGTACTTCACGCCCACGTTCTCAAATTGGGTCACGTTTCTGATCCTTATGTCCGCAATGCCATCATGGGCATGTACGCCAAATATGGCCCTATCGAGCTTGCCCGGAAGTTGTTTGATGGAATGCCTGAAAAAGCACTTGCAGACTGGAATTCCATCATTTCTGGCTACTGGAAATGGGGTTATGAAGGTGAAGCTCTTCAGCTGTTCAATATGATGCCCGAGAGGAATGTCATCACTTGGACTGCTATGGTATCAGGGTACTGTAATATATGCGATTTGGAAATTGCAAGGAAATATTTCGATGAAATGCCTGAGAAAAATGTGGTCTCATGGAATGCAATGCTCTCGGGTTATGCTCAGAAAGGGTTTGCAGAAGAGTCTTTGAGCTTGTTCAAGGAGATGATAAGTGCTGGGCTTCAACCAGATGAAACGACGTGGGTCACCGTCATTTCGTGCTGTTCCTCACGTGGTGATCTTTGCCTTGCGGAATCTCTAGTCAAAACACTCGACCAGAGGCAGATCCATCTGAATTGCTTTGTCAAAACAGCACTCGTCGACATGTATGCCAAGTGTGGAAACCTTGTGACTGCTCAGAAAATTTTTGATGAAATGGGAATGCATAAGAATTCTGTGACCTGGAATGCCATGATTTCAGCATATATGCGCATTGGTGATCAAATTTCAGCCAGAGAGATCTTTGATAGGATGCCAGAGAGGAATGTTGTCTCTTGGAACACTATGATTGCTGGTTATGCTCAAAACGGACAATCAGCTATGGCAATTGAACTCTTTAAAGAAATGCTTACCACCGGTGATTCAACACCAGATGAAGTAACAATGTTAAGTGCTGTCTCAGCTTGTGGACATCTTGGGGCTTTGGAATTGGGGAAGTGGGTGGTGAAGCGCCTCTCTGAAAACCAGACTAAATTGAGCATCTCAGGATGCAACTCTTTGATATTCATGTACTCTAAATGTGGGAGCATCAAAGAGGCCCAGAAGATTTTCCAAGAAATGGCAACAAGGGATGTGGTTTCATACAATACATTGATTGCAGGTCTTGCAGCTCATGGCCATGGAAGAGAAGCTGTCAAACTACTGTTGAAGATGAAAAAAGAAGGAATTGAGCCCGACCGTGTAACTTATATTGGCATCTTGACAGCATGCAGTCATGCAGGGTTATTGGAAGAAGGCCAAAAGGTTTTTGAATCAATCAAAGCCCCTGCTATAGATCACTATGCTTGCATGGTTGATTTGTTCGGTCGAGTCGGTCAACTGGATGAAGCAAAGAGATTAGTCGATAAAATGCCAATGGAACCACATGCTGGAGTTTATGGCTCTCTTCTAAATGCTAGCCGAATTCACAAAAGAGTCGAAGTGGGGGAACATGCTGCAGAAAAGCTCTTTGAGCTTGAACCGGAAAATTCGGGAAATTATGTTTTGCTTTCAAACATATATGCTTCAGCAGGGAGGTGGGAAGATGTTGAGAGAATTAGAGAGGTAATGAGAAAAAGGAGAGTGAAGAAGACTATTGGATGCAGTTGGGTTGAATTTGGTGGCAAAATGCACAAGTTCTTAGTGGGAGATAGATCACATGAACAATCAGAAGATATTTATATGCTATTGACAGAACTAAAGAAGAAGATGAGGGCTCTTGGATACACAGCCGATAAGAGCTGTGCACTGAGAGATGTTGAAGAGGAAGAGAAGGAGGAGACGGTGGGAACTCATAGCGAGAAATTGGCCATTGGTTTTGCTCTTCTTGTTAGTGAAGCAGGGGCAGTGATTAGGGTGATGAAGAACCTAAGGGTTTGTTGGGACTGCCATGTGGCTATAAAGATCATCTCAAAGCTGGAAGGGAGGGAGATAATATTGAGGGATAACAACAGGTTTCACTGTTTCAGTGATGGGATGTGCTCTTGCAAAGATTATTGGTAAGGTGAAGAAAAAAAAAAATGACGTGCTATAATCACTATTTACTGCTCTACACAGACAATGCAGTATATACAAAATCATCATTTAATATTTTTCATGCCATTTTTTATTAATACTCTACTCAAAACTTTCACAAAGAACGAACATTTATTGTTTACAGCGTAAGTTTGCACTTGGTCACGTACAAAAGCACTGGCCAAGTGTAGTGATAGGGGTGAAGAAATGACTTAAGAGAGCAACTTCAAGGATGAAAGGAATGGTTGAATGGGGATTACTTGTTGCCTTTTTGGCCGAGTTAAGATGGGATCTACAAGTTCCACTCAGTGAATTGAACATGCCAGTGAACAGCCACAATCCTATCTTCATGTGAATCAGTCAAAAATGGAGAAGCCCAAAGATAAGCACTTGCCTACTGTGACTTTGTGGTTATTGAAAAACTTGACCTACAATAAATATTATGAAGAACTGCTAATTTATTGTAACCCTTTGTTTGGCATTATTCTGTACTTGAGTTCAAAGAATCCTAGTAGAATTATTATGTTGTAAAACAGTAAAAGCTTTTTGTAAATTTTACATTCACATACAGGATTAACAATTTATTCAATATCTTAGCAGTTTGTAGTTCAGCATCTTGAAAAAATACATTTTCTTCTTCATCCTCCTCCTTTGCATCCATGCCTTATCCTCCTCAAATCTCTTCCTCATCTCATCCTTCAACATTCTTTCCTCTGGTTCTGGAAATCTCCTCCATCTCTCCTCTCCTCTTCAATCCTTATTCCCATTCTCCCATCACTTTAACCTCCTTTGTTATTAAGTTTCTAGGTGGAGAGGCATACGCAAAGTACCTAACCTTAATTTGCTTTCCTCTATTCTTGTCTACTTTCATTATATGGGTTTTTTAACATGGTTTGAGATTTATGATGTCATCAAGACATCCTGGCTCTGTGATGTTCATCATATGTTGAATCCGACCAATCAAAAAGTGGATCATGATTTATTGTAAATGCAATGCATATGAGGGCAACCTTCTTGAGTTGTGACCAAACAATGGAATGATAATCTGCATAATCTCTTGATGAGGTACTACTTCGCATGCTATTCTGTTCAGAGCAATTTTTGAATTATTTTTCATTGTTTTAAAGTTACAGTTATCTATGTAAGATCAGGCGAAACACAATTAATTATAATGCCACCTCCCCAAAACATTATTCATCCTTCATACAGGCAGCCTGCATAATCAATTCAACTTGCTTCATAGGTACTGCTTTTATATTGCTATCCGCAAAACCATACCCAAACAATATAAAATTGCATGAAGCTGTTACTTCGGCCACATCCAAAATATTCATTGAGAACCAAATTTAGAAAAATGCGAAAATATATATTGGTTTAGATGCCAGCCATTGTCTAAAGAACGCAATCCCATAGAGATTTGAACAAAACAGAAACAAAAAAGAGTATCAAAAGTTGAAATCTCATCTGCAGACATTCTAAACATCAACTTAAATTTGACACTAACTTTCCTGTTTTACTTTCAAATGGTTCCTCAAAAGCTTGTAAACCTGGACTGCCTTTTTTTGACTAATGTCACCCTCCCAACTTCAAAACCTAAAATTTTCAAACTCTAGCCCTTTTGTTACTACAGCTTGGGCATTTGTACTGCTTAATGTGCTCAGCTTTCGCAGGTGTAATCTTCACGCATTTGCCATGGAACCATCTCTCACACACATCACAGCATATCCAGAATTCATCAGTTGCATAGCTATCGCCACAGGATCCACAAAGTGTAGCTCCCTGTTCATCGTCCTCTTCATCTTCTTCCCCACTCTCATCGTCCTCTTTCGGTGGAGGAGACATCTTTTTCCCCTTGGTCTGGAACTCCTGCTGCCGTGACTGTTTAAAAAGGCAGCATCCAAATGAGCAGAAGTATAGAAATTGGGTACATAAAAGAGAAGAAAAGAAGGCAAAACACAAGAAAAAATTACCGAGTTTCTTACCATCTTCGAACCAGATTTGCTCTTGCTGCCATTATTATGAGCGGCAGCAGCAGAGGCAGATTGGTCTTTTGATTGCTTAACATTTCCTGTCACAACTTCAAATATAGTTGGGACATCATTTATCATCTGGAAAAGCCTCTTCCTGTAAATTCCAAATACAACAAAAATCAGAATCACCTTTGATGATGAACTCCCAAAAGCGGTTGGAAGGCAGCCATATTTTCTTGACAAAAATAGAAAGGGCAAATATTTACTTCATCATGAGGCATTTCCAAATCTCATCATTTTTTCCACTCTCGTAACCTCCATCTTGGGAAGCAACAATCTGGTGTGACTAATGATGTTCCTAATAGACCAAATTAGATTAGACCTAACTTTTCACAACACTAGCAGTAGTTATTGTTCTGGCCCCCCTTGAATATAATTATTACACAATTTGATATGGCCAAAAGCAATGATCTAAGCACCAAAAAATTTGCAGTTTTTTTATGAAAAACTCCCAATGCTTAGTCAACAATCAAAATCTCCATGCCCTGCTTTTTAGGAGTTCACTATGTTGATACATCTGCATCAAGTCGAAGTTTATTTCTCCCCATCTGCCAATGCAACATAAATTAAGGAAGACCAGCTGCCATGCACAATAATCAAGGAAGAATTAATCTAGTTACTAGTTCGTCTTTTAGTAGTTATGAACAATTATACAAAAGATTATAACTTTGAATAGCAAGTTCCTATAACTAGAAACAGCTAAAAGTCAGCAAGTTTGTTGTTACTGTTAAGAGTAAAAGTTTCATTTTACAAATCTTGCCCTAAGCCGGGAAATATTTCCTCCTAAAGTTAGAAGATGTAGGGACTTCTGTTACAACCTATAAAAGCAGAACTGTAACAGCTTAGTCAAGCCAAATAGACATGTGTTATGGCTTATGGGGAAATTTTCTGGAAATTTTCTACTGGTATTTTACTTGTATTTGTAGTTAACATTGGACTATTGGAGCTCTCCAACCTGAAACCTAAACCTTAGACCACACCTACCGTACCACCAGACAACTTCTAGTTCACTCCCAAGTTTCAGCAAAAACTAGCTCCTTCCAAGTGTTAACTTTAAAGAAATATTCAATTTCTTTATAAGCAATTGCTAAGGTACACTAATGATTAATGAACAGGAATAAGAAATACCCAGGAGGGTCTTTAACCAATATGCATAGAGAGTGAAAGTCTTTACATTTTTTACAATCAGGGCCACAAATGACAAGGAAAAGCAATTGAACCACGCAGACTTCTTAAAAATAAGATGGAAACAAGTGAGATATAGGACAAGAAGCCAGACCATGGTAGACCTTTGTTGGAGACTAGTTCAGAAGAAAATGGATCAAGAGATTGTGGCGTTCAGTTAATTAGGTTATCAAGTGTGATCAATTTAATTGGTGGTATGATTATGTGTATTTGCGTGTTTTTTTGTAATAGATTTGTCTTTTAGGGGTTCATTTATAATTTAATATATCTTTAGAGGTTGGCATAATTCTTGTAATTTAGACTTTCTTATAAATAGGGTGTGGAAGCCATGAAAGAGTTAGTTTTTAATGAATTAGAATAGAGAAGTCTAAAGCGAGTTTCACCCCAATTATATCTCCACCCTCCTCTCTTATTCTTACTTCTTCCTCCTCCTCTCCTCTATCTCTCCCAAATTCTCTCTTGGCTATAACTCCTTGATGCCGCTTTGCTTCATTTGAGGTATCAGAGCCCAACAACGATCTCCATTCTTCAATTTTCAAACCCCCATTTTCCCTCACTCATTCTTCTTCCTCCTCTGTTTTCTCTGTTAAATTTCAGCAATTTCTGCAGAATTCTTGAACCAACTTCTCTTCCCTCCCCCCTCCTTGATGTTACAATTACTCTGTTCATCACCAGCAACTGTACACCCCCCCGCCCCCCGGGGCTGGGTTTCAAAACCACATTTCTGGATCATTGGAACACCAGACACAATTCCATTAGAGCACCAGACCACATTCACAGAAACCAGGGACTAACAATAACTGTTTATCATCTGCAAAACTGTACACTTTCCGCAATTTCGAACTCCAATTTCAGGTCACCATTTCATGACACCACCACCAATAAAAACAGAAATCTTCAACAGCTATCCCTGGAATTTCAACACCATCAGACCACTGGAAAATCCACCATGCACCAATGGAACAATCTCCAGCTGTCAACCCTCTTAAACCCCTAACCTCCTGCACTTCTCTCATCGCACCACCACCACCACCACCATTGCAATCAGCACCCCTGGTTCTACTTTCGCGACAAATTTCATTGCCGGAAAGTCTCCGCCGGTGACTCACGCGCCAGCAATGCGTGGGGAATATTTCCCCCATTGTGCAAATTCCAAAAACTCTAAATATATATGCTTCGAACGACTGTATTTTGATTTTTACCTGCAAAAACCTGAAAATTTTAGAACTTTGAGAGAAAGTTGACTGTTTAGTTTTGTACACATCTTGAGGGATTCATCAGCACTGCCAGCCACAGAATCAGACCAAGTTACTGCCATTCATTAGTTGTACTTCAGAGCTGGTTTACTTGTTATGAGATACTCTACAATAAAGGAGAAACTAAAGATAGTTCTGGAGACTGAGTCAAGTTTGTGGTTTTGGTAGTTGCAGTATATATCTATATAAATCCAGCAACATGGTGACAAATTGTTGGAAAAAGGAACGGCTCGAATGGATTTTGTCATGCACTAGTCATAATATTAAGACATTTCATGACTTTCTCAACTAAGGAATTGTTTGCAAAAATAACCATTGATGAAAGATGCCCCATGAAAGTGGTTTCTAGAAATGAGGTCACTCATACACAAGTTCATTCGGAAACCCACCTAAGGGCTTATAAGAGATCTTAGGTTGATAACACTACTTTACACAAATGCAAAATATGTCCATTCCTATCTAAATGGGAAACTATTTTGATAATGTTTGATGTGATATCATACCTATGAATATTGGCCATGTACTCCTTGGTTCTCCTTGTTTAGATGATTCGGGTGTGACTCGAGGACATGAAAACACATCTCTCACTATAATGGTGAGAAGATCATTTTGAAGCTTGCTCTACCAACCAACCAAGACATGAATCTGATGTTATTGACCATGTCAAAGTTACTTAACTTGAAGACACTACAAGACAGAAAATGTATGAGTTTGAAGACATCAAAAGTCTTCAACACACTCTTATACTCAATGTGTTCATTGATGCCAATTCTCAATTCAAGTCTTTGGTGCTGCCAAAGAAACTTGGTTTCTGGCATCACTCCTGCACAGGCTTTCGAAGAATCCAAGATCATTGCTTCTAACTTTTGAACCTCCAACATTTCAAAATTCCAAGCCAAATTATTTGTGAGGAAGATTTAATGTAGGACAAGAAGCCGAACCATGGATAAACCTTGTTGGAGATTAATTCAGAAGAATTGGATCAAGGGATTGTAGTGTTTAGATAATTAGTTTATTGTGTGTTTAGTTAAATTAGTAGTAGAATTATGTGTATTCGAGAATTCATTTATAATAGATTAGGGGTTTGTTTATAATTTCATGTATCTTCAGGGGCTTGTGTAATTAATTTAATTCAGTCTTTCTTATAAATAGGGTGTAAAAACCACATAAGAGTTAGTCCTCTAAGAATTTGAATTGAGAAATTTACATGAGTTCCCAATTGTATTCCCCGTCCTCTCTTCTTCTTCCTTATTACTTCTTCCTTCTTCTCCACTAATCTGTCTCTCCGAAATTTTCTCTCAGTTGTAATTCTTTGATGCTGTTCTACATCAAAGTGCGGTCACAAAAAATTTGTGCAGGAGATGTCAAACAATATGAAGAGAAATGTTCAATTAATATTTGAACATCCAGCCACAACATCAAAAATTGGTTCAAATTTTAAATTGAAAAATAAAATTTCAAAAAAGATCCAAAATTGTGCACAGGATCTCAGTGAAGTACATTGTTACCTCTCATTCTTGCCAAAACCAAAGCGTGCACCAAAGTAGAATGCAACAGCAAGCAACCATGAATCGCTATGAACTGCAACAAGTGATAACCAGTCCTTCTCCTGCATCCCATCCCTAGCAAAATTTATGCCTAATGCTGGCTCAGGTAGCTCAGGAGGCACCTCCTCAACAGGCAGGTTAACTTCCCATGTTTCACTTGGAAGTCCATACAGGCATAGATTTTCCTTCTCTAGAAACAAAATACCAATATCTTCAGAAACAATGTGCTGCTCTACTTATAAATATTATGCCAACATAAAGTAACAAGATTAGAAAAAATTGTAACCATAGAACATCTTTTAATGCATTGAAAACAACAACGCATATTTTTCAAAAACAGAAGCAAATAGTGAACCACAATTCGACTAATTTCAAACTGCTAAACAATGGATAAGCACACAACATTAAAATTCTAATTTATGAGCTTCAGAAGATAAAAATATACTTCAAATCCTATCCTATCAGGGTAATAGGAATTCACATTTCAATTCAAGAATGGATCTAATCAAAGGTGGGAATGTGGAGTTACCTTTATCATTTTCCCAAATGATCAAATGAACAGTTCCTTTTTGTGCATTGCTAAATACTCTCCTAAACAATTTCCAAAGTGAGTTTTCACAATTCACCAGCTTTTTAGTTGTGGTTCACTAGTTATGCAGAACCAAAGTTGCCAGTACTGCACTTTAAGGGATGCATGCAACCCTAATATTGGTTCCAGCTAAAAAGAAGCATCTCAAGAGAAACCTATACTACTCCTGAGAAGTATAACCAATAGCAGTTTGGGGTTTTCTTGAAAATGCATCCGCATGGGATGCTCGTTTACCAGCAGTTTCACGTGCACAAAATCTCTTATCTAAAGAATCGTGCATTTGGGGAATATATTTCTGCATTAATTCAATAATCAAGAACCTCTTTCCCATGAGACAGAAGGTTGGCATAGACATGAGTAGCTTTTAAAAGCATGACAAACATGATATGTACTTGCAATCATGTGTGGACGCCAAGGAACATTTAATTTAGGTATTGTGACAATTCCGTCAGTTCTGTTGAAACCAAAATTCTTTACAGGTGAATTGGGTAATCAATAATTAATCAAAATATGATTGCAAAAAAGTGAAACAAAACAAAGAGAATCAGAAAACAAGAAATGGAGAATAGATTAGCAATGCTGCAATAATTTAATAAAAGCAAATAGGGAAAACCCCACATAACAGTAAAGTGAAAAATAAAGGTGAAGGGTGAAGGAGAGGAAGCATGAAGTAAAAGAAAAGAAAAACTCTCACCTGGATCGCACTGTTGATAGAACTTTTCAACTTCTGCAAACAGGAAAATCAAACCCAAAACACAAAAGTTGGGAAGAATCAGAAAAAAACGATGAATTTCATAAAAATGAGCATGAGGAGAAAAACGAGGAAGGAAGAGAGGTGGGGTTGTGCAGAAGAAGGGAACCAGTGGTGAGAGCCTTGATCAAGCCAGCACGCCTGCCCTTGAAGTCGCTAAAAACCTCCTCAACTGTTCTCGGAATTGGATGCGGTATGCCCTCCATTCTCCTCCACTCGAGAAACTTTTTGTCCCTGAAAATTCTTCTTCCGACATATTAATCGAGTATAATAACAAAAAACAATAAAGTTTAGAGAGACCCGAATAAAAGCACTAGACGAAAACCTATCAGAAACGTAATGCAACTGAAATTGAGCAAGGACGAATGAGAAAGAAAAGAGAAAAAGTACTGGGTTTTCCGATGGGGAGGATAATGAAGGACACGGTCGCAGGCTGAACTAGGGTTTTTTGTCGCTGCCTCTGCTGCTTTCTGCTGCCTGCCCCCTGCCCGCGCTATCCGATTAGCCAAAACCCAATCGACTAAATCATCTCCATCACCTTCTCCATTCAATCAAATTGCGCGAATTAAACTACAAAATTGCAGTATCCGGGTTTTGTTTGTTTCTTCTCTTTTAAATAAGTATATATGTTATATGACAGATGAAGGAGAATAAAAGAAGAAGAAGAACAATGTAAGGAGGAGGAAGAAGAAAAGGACGACGACAAAGAAGAAGAAGAAGAAAAAGGATGAAGGAGAGGTAAGAACGGAGGAGGGAGGAGACGGAGAAGAAGGGTTTTCAAGGTTTTTTCTATTCTTAATTCTTTCCTCTTTTTTCTATCATTATATATTTATATTTATACATTTATTTAAATATACTTATACATGGATGCTATTGGCCGGACGGATTTTGAGCCGTCGTTTCGTTACTCAACGGCGTTCTACGCATTACATTTACACGCGGCTGCATCTTTCGTTCCTTGTTCCGCGTCACACCTGACTCTAACTCCCTCAGTGTCCACGGTGCAATGGCCAATGGATACCATCCAATATCCAGCTCTCATTCGATTCTTCAAATTCAAATCTATACCCTAAATATATATATATATATATATATATATGAGGGTCAAAACAGTTCATCGGCCATAAAGGAGCATTAAGGTGCAGCAGCAATTAGGGTCATTATTGCTCAAAAATAGCTATTCTAAAAGGGCCAATCCCAAGCAGGCCAGAGCGATCCACGCTCGTGCCACCGACAACTGTTATCGGCTTCTTAAAAGTCAGAGCAATTCACGCCCATGCCATAATTGACCAATAAATGGTTATACACCCTCGGGTTTATAAGTAGGGATTCGGGCAAGAGGCCAAAGTAAATCATTTTTAACCCACTTTACTGTTGCATTCAACCTTGTTGAAGCGTTCCCTTACTTAGGCATCAAAGTGATCCCCCGGAGTACACTCCGGATCCTCCAAGTCTGCTTTATTTTCACCATTTTCAGGTCATCAAAGGTTGGAAAGTAACGTCGCAAGTCATCACCATTTTTATCTCGCGACAGTTGGCGCCATCTGTGGGAACCGCTTCTGAGAGATGTTCATCTTGCTCTCGACCACCGATTCTAGAATAATGACAACTACCCACGACTCAAGCTCAGGCCCTGCCGCTAGTAAAGAATCACCCCAGTCTGTTCAATCCACGCTTGGAGATCGATCAGGGGTCTCCAAGGAGGAATTCCTCACCTTCCAAAGGAGAATAGAGGTCTCCTAAAAGAAGATGGAGAATATGTTCAACCTATTCTTACAGCAAAAGAGTAAAGAAGAACATGTCCCCCGCCAATAACAGGTCAGCCCCGACTCACCTAAGAAAGCAGAGAACCTGAAGGAGAGTGGGATAAAAACTAACCTCGCTAAAAAGGTAGAAGACGCGAACAACGTAGGAGCAAACGAGCAAAGATCGAATGAGTTTGAGGCTAAGGATTAGAAAATAAAGAAATACTTAGCCAAAGCCCAAAAATACATCAAAACATTCGCGCAGTTTAAGATAGAGCGCATGCCAGGAACGTAGAACGCAAAGGTTGATGTGCTAGCCAAACTAGCCTCAGCTACAAAGCCAGACTAGAAGGGTGCAGTTTACTTGGAGCAGGTCAAAAAGCCCTCTTACAAGGAGGTCAGTGTCGACCTGATGGTAATTGAAGGTAACAAAGAGGTTGGAAGACCCTTTTGATGTAGTACCTTCGCGACGGATCCTTACCAGAAGATAAGAAACAATCTATAAAGGTAAGAAGGAGGGCAGCAAAGTACACGCTCATAGACAAAGAGTTGTACAGGCAATCCCTGACACTGTCATACGTATGGTGCCTAAGTACCGAAGAGGGAGAATATGTGCTAATGGAAATTCACGAAGGTGTATGCAGAAATCATCTCTCTAGCAGAGTCTTAGCCCACAAGGCCCTACGGCAAGGATTCTATTAGCTCACAATGAGGAAGGATGCACTCGAGAGAGTCAAATGGTGCAACAGGTGCCAACGGTGCTCGGGAACACCACACATGTCGTCCAGCCTTCTCTCCCCCCTGACCATTCCTTGTCCCTTAGCCCAATGGGGACTAGATATCTTGGGACCACTACCTCAAGCGACTGGACAAAGGAAGTTTTTGTTGGTGGCGATCGATTACTTCACCAAGTGAGTAAAAGTCGAAACCCTAGCTCACATAACCGAGTGAAACATCACACAATTCGGGTGGGCTTCGATTGTTTGCTGATTCGGAATCCTGTGGGCCATAGTCACAGACCATGGGAGACAGTTCGACTATAATGACCTACTTAGTTACCATTTTTTTTCACATGACAAATAAAACTCGATATAATCAATCTAGCAGATCATAATCAACCTGAACCCGTACGTACCAGGGATACATCAGAAATACAACACAGAAGCCTAAGTAGTAGGAAACATAAAATCATATATATATCATACAACCATTCAACACAATACCATAGTTTACTACATCCATTGTATATATCCCAAAATAATCAAAACCAGCCCTAGGTTGTCACCTAAAAATTCATCTGACCCTAGCAAAAGACTTACTCTTCAGACATGGTAAAACGACTAAACTCTATTGTTGCGGAGCTTTATCCGCTCTCCTACCTAGGGCTCTTGAAATGTTCATATAATTTGGGGTGAGACACCTCTTAGTAAGGGAAATAAACTAATACCAGTGTGTGGCAACATGAGTATTTCCGTGTTATACATAAAATTATACATAAACATATTTAGTGAAACTATCTATATCATATCTGGGAAAAACATATATAATCATAGCATGGCAGAACATACTGGATTTCCATGAACATAATGCATCTCATATGATAATAATACAAAAACAACCCTGGAAGGTTAGCTGGCTGGTGTCATGTCTTACTCCCACATAACTGGGTTGTGTGGCCAGAAGGCGGGACTTGACAATGGTTGGCCGACCACTGCCAAGTTAAAGTAAATGTCTATAAGTACGATGGATTTGCCAGACCTGGTCCGTGCACTATGGATGCCAACACTTCAATAAACCACATCAACTATCCATCCTCACCCTGCCCCATACGACAGCGATAAAACAATATCATGATGATCATGAACACATAGCTACGGTATCGTGCTCGTGCAAGCCTAAACCAAGCCAACCAGGTTTTAATAACATATAACAAATTTTCAAATTGTGATACATTGCTATTCCATAATAATAATTGTCAATTCAACATCATCATTTTACATTTCATATATAACGTGAAAATCATCGGCCCTTACGCCGGCATTTCATATTTAATCAATCACGGCGCGTACGTCATATCACATATCATATAAGAGGCTCAGCCCGTACGTCGGCATATCATATAAATGGCTCAGCCCGTACGCCGGCATACCATGTAAATGGCTCGGCCCATACGCCAGCATATCATGTGAGAACATCCTTGGCCCGTACGCCGGTATATCATATAAAAACTATCGGCCCGTAGGCCAATATATCATTATAAAACTTTGTATCATTTAACATTTTCCCATAAAACAGTAATTCATAATAAATTCTACTCATGCCACACAAAATGGGTATTATGCATATTTAAAACATATCGTTATTTACAACAGTATTTTCCTAAACATAATGCATATATATATATATATATATATATTTCTGAAATTAAATGTTGTAAGATTATACATATATTTTCATAAAACAATTAGCTTAGTTTATCCCCTTACCTGATTCCTAAAAAGCTCCTAAAATAATCAGTCCTGCACCCGCAGGGTTCCCCGTTCAACACCCTGAAATCAACATTCCCTAGAACAGAAATTTAATATTTCTTCAACTACTACATTTTGTACAACTGCAGGAAAATCAAATATTAAATAGAAAGTATTGTCCCAAATCTGGGATGGAATTCAAGCTAGCCCCACCAACGATCTACTCCAGCAGATTTGTAGAGAACTTCCCCAGGAGTGTCGTGGTGGCTTTGGATCGTCGATCCGGCGAAGAACGATCCCATAAATTAAGAGAGAAGAGTAGGGAACCGAAAAGGAGAGAGAAAGGAAAGTTTACTCGTTAATTTTCGGCCAAAAATGAAGTTTAGGCATATTTATACATTGGCCTTCATCGACGAGCCACGTAACCTCGTCGACGAGGTTAAGAAGGTTGTTCATCGACGAATGTTTGCTTCTCAACGATGAAATTCAGAGATGGGAAAATAGCCTCTCGGTATTTTCTTGTCGACGAGACACGTCCCCGTCGACGAGCCCCTCACATGTGCTCATCAACGAATCTCCTGTTTTTGTCGACGAGACCCTATTTAATTTCCCAATTTTATTTTTTTCTCTCCTTCTCCCATTATTAAATTATGAAAATTATTCGGGTCTCTACATTCTCCCTTCCTTATAAAATTTCATCCTCGAAATTTTCTATTCATATGATTCATCATCCCTTAAAGGCAAATGGTCTACTTATTTTATTACTTACCCTCACTTATGGTGGAAGAATATCATGGTTACATTCCAAGTCCTGGGAAATTATAAATACCAAAATAAAATTTTCCTAAAACTAAAATACTACTCACTAATTAAACCACTACATGTACCTGTAAAAGAAACAGTACCTACTACTTACATTTTCCTAAATAATTGTTGATATCTCTGTTTTATCTGTTCTTCAAGCTCCCATAAAGCTTCTTCTATTGCATGATTTCTCCACAAGACATTCACCAGAGGAATCTTTTTATTACGTAATTCTTGTTCTTTCCTATCCAGAATCTGTACTAGCACCTCCTCATAAACTAGTGAATCACTGAACTCTAATTCACCATAACTGATTATGTGAGAAGGGTTTGGGACGTATTTTCTCAACATGGAAACGTGGAATACGTTGTGGATCCTGGACAACACAGATGGCAAAACTAGCCTGTAGGCAACTGGCCCCACTTTCTCTGAAATCTCAAATGGACTGATAAACCTAGGGTAAAGTTTACCCTTCTTCCCAAATCACATAACCCCTTTTAACGGAGCTATTTTTAGAAATACATGATTACCAACATCAAACTCCAATTTCCTGCGGCGGGAATCAACGTAACTCTTCTATCGGCTCTGAGCTGCACTGATTCTATCTTTGATAAGTCAAACCTTATCACGCGATTATTGAACAAGTTCTGGTCCCACAACTCGCCGCTCACCCACTTCATCCCAAAATAAAGGAGAACGACATCTCCTACCGTAAAGTGCCTCAAATGGTGTCATGCCAATGCTAATCTAATAACTATTATTGTACGCAAATTCCACTAGCGGCATGAATTAACACGCACGCTTGAAGCATATCTTCTAATATCTGAACCGTCCTCTTATTCTGCCAGTCTGACTGAGGATGGAACGTCATGCTAAAAGATAACTGAGACCCTAGAACCTCTTGCAAGCTCCTCCAAAATTGTGACGTGAAACGTGGATCTCTGTTTGACACTATAGACATTGGCACACCGTGAGAACGAACTATCTCCTGAATATATATCTCTAGCAGTCTATCCATGAAGTAGCTGATCTTGATGGGAAGAAAATGGGCAGTCTTGGTCAAACGATCCACAATCACCCAAATTGCATTATGGCCATGCAATGCCGATGGTAGCCCTGAAATAATATCCATAGTTATATGATCTCATTTCCACTCTGGGATAAAAAGTGTCTGCAACTGGCCTACCGGTCTCTAATGCTCAGCTTTATCTGCTGACACGTCAGACACTGGCTACATACTCAGCAATTTCTTTATTCATTCCACTCCACCAATAAGACTCTCGCAGATCCCTATACATTTTCATACTAGCAGGATGAACTGTGTATAAAGATCTATGAGTCTCCTTTAAAATGGTCTTCCTAATGTTAGCATCGGCAGGAACACATAATCTGGAACGGAACCATAAAGTCATGTCATTTGTAATACAGAATTTCTTCCCCTGACCATTTTACACTTTGACTAATACCTTTGCTAACATTGGATCGTCCTTCTGAGCAGTTTTAATCCTTTCCTGTAAAGTAGGCTACACCACTAGACTAGAAATACGAGCCTGAGAACCACTCTTAACCAACTCTATGTCGAATCTTTCCAGATCCATCATAATCGGATACTGTGTAAAAACCCCAAAAAGAGATATAAAAAAATTAGTGGATTGATTTCCAAAAAAATAAAAAAAATTAAATAAATAAATAAATAAATAATTAATTAATTAATTAATTAAAATTTTAATTAATTAACTAATTAATTAATCGGATTTAAAAGAAAAATAAAAAAATTTAATTAAAATTTATTTTTATTTTTTTAAATATAATATATTATTATTAATATTAATTAAATATATATTTATTATTATTATTATTATTATTATTATTATTATTATTATTATTATTATTATTATTATTATTACATCCTGAAGCTTCCAGCTTCAGGATTACTTCTTCTTCTTCTTTACTTTTTCTTTTCTTTATTTTATTTCCTGCAACCTGCAATCTCTTTCTCTCTCCTCACGTTCTCTCTCCCTCTCTCCTCGATTTCGTGACGAATTTTCGCCCAATCGAAAATTTGAAAATACCACTGGACTCCATTCGCCGCTACCGTCATTTCTATCGGAGCGGATCGGTGGTAGGAGCGGCGTAAACGTATTTCCTGGGGTAAGCCATTTTTCCCTTTTTCTTTAATTTCTTGCAAAATATAAGTTCAATTGACGAACGAACACCACCACGAGAATCTAGGGATGATTCTCTACAAGTCTAATGAGACAGAATTCTCGTGGGGGGTGTCGGACCGAAACCCCAAATTTGGGGTACGGGCGTTATTAAGGGGCTTATTTTTAATTAATTAATATTAATTTAGAAATGCTAAAATATTAAGCATCTGGGACTAAAGTAAGATTTTTGGAATTTAGGGCCCAAGTGAATGCCGCGGGTGTAATTTTGGGACCCACAGGCAAAATTTAGAAAATTAAGTTGGGATGTTAAATAATAGTTTAAATATTAATTTGAGGTATATGGAGCCTAGGGAAGGCTAGATGAGTATTATTTTGGAGAAATATATTAATTAATCTGAGAAAAATGTCAATTGCAGGAGTTAAATTTCGGGCGCCAAGGGTGTAGGATTTGGGTCCTAACGAATTTCTTAGTGGTCAGGTAAGGGAATAAACTATAGCAGTAATTTTTCATACAAATTATTATTGACTATGAGTAAATTTATTTTCAGAAAAGCATATGTTATATTGTGTATTACGAATGAAATGTACGATTGGGAAAATACTTATATGATGATTAAAATGTATATGTATGTATGAGATGTAAGGAATTCACGATTTTAGAATATGAAGTATGGTTTTTTTTTACAGCACATGTGTGGCATGAATATTGTTTTGCGTGGAATGTATTATGATTTGAAAAATTTTACGAACGAAACATGTTTTCAGGTATTATGAAAAAATGAATTATGTCATGATGGTTTTGACGATTATATGATAAATGATGTATTTTTAGAATATATATACCTGAAACAATTTTGGCGTTAGGCCATATATTTATGTTATCGGCACGAGGCCGTATTTATGTTATTGGCACGAGGCCATATTTATGTTATTGGCGCGAGGCCATGTATTTATGTTTTCGGTACGAGGCCGTAATTACTATATTTTTGGCATGAGGCCGTAATGATGTTATATATATGATCATGTATTATATGTTATCACCACCAGGATGTTAGTTTAGTTCAGTTCAGGGGCTCGGTACCATAGCTATATGTGTATATCAGATATCTATGTCAGATTAGTGCTAACCATCCCACGAGGGGATGGGAGATGGATAGTCGATGTGACTTTCAGTAGAGTGTGGACGTCCACCTGACAGTCCGGACCAGGGTGTGGCGGGCTCATCGTACTTACAGACATATTTGATTCGGTAGTAGTTGGCCAGCCATTGTCGGGTCCCGCCTTTGGGCTGCACAACCCGTCATGGGGGGTAATACATGACACCAGCTAGTTATTCATCCTGGGTTTGTTTTCAGTACTACAGTTATAACAGATGATTTTATGTATGTTATGATTTATTAACAGATGTAAAAATATATGTTTATCCAGTACAATATGATGGATGTTTACAGAATTATGAAATGTACTATATATGTATACACATATGTACCTTAAATATTCATGTTGCCACACAACTGTATTTAGTTTATTTTCCCTTACTGAGAAGTGTCTCACCCCCAAATTTAATTAATTTTTCAGGAGCCCCTGAGAGACTGGCGAGTTAGGGCCGCTGTTGAGCTAGTGAGATTACCCTGTGAGAAGGGTAAGATTTTGTAATAGGGTCAGAGTTATTTTGTGTTTGACCCTATAGATATTTTGATGTATGTGAGGATGTATAGAATGCTCTGGTATTATGTTTTATGATTGGATGTTTGAGATTTTATGTTTACTACTGCTAGGTTTTTCGCTGTGTTTGACAGGTGTCCCCGCTACCCACGGGTTCGGGTTGACCATTTTATTTATTATGTGATATTTTATGTTAAGAAATTGAGGGACGTTACATACTGGATCTCCATAGCTATCAATGCTGGTCCCATCGACTTCCTGCTCAAAGCATCAGCTACCACATTCGCCTTCCCTTGGTGGTAACTGATAGTGCAGTCAAAATCTTTAATAAGCTCTAACCACCTTCTCTGCCTCATATTTAGGTTCCTTATAAGTGAAAATGTACTTTAAACTCTTGTGGTTAGAGAAGATTTCGCACCATTCACCATACAGGTAATGTCTCCAAATTTTCAATGCGTGTACTACTGCAGCCAATTCAAGATCATAGGTAGGGTAGTTCTTTTCATACTTTTTCAATTGCTTGGAAGCATATGCTACTACTATACCATGCTGCATCAATACATAGTCAAGCGCCTTCAAGGACGCATCACTGTAGATAACATAACCTTCACCCCCTAACAGAATATCCAATATCGGTGCCGTGACAAGCTTCGGCTTCAATTTCTGAAAACTCTACTCACAGCTGTCGTCCCACTCAAATCTAACATTCTTCCTAGTCAGTCGTGTCAAAGGCCTTGATAACGCTAAGAATCCCTCAACGAAACGACAGTAATACCCAACTAACCCCAATAAACTTCTGATTTCCTAGATGTTCCTCGGTCTAGCCCAATTCACTACCTCATCAATCTTACTAGGATCCACAGATATACCATCTCCTAAAATGACATGCCCCAAAAACACAACTTTCTCAAGCCAAAATTCACATTTACTTAACTTAGCGTACAACTTATTTTCCTAAAGCGTTTGTAGAATCTACCTCAAATGCGTCTCATACTCTTCATAGCTCCTTGAATAGACCAGTACATCATCAATAAAAAATGACAACAAACTAGTCTAAGTATTGGTGAAATACTCTATTCATCAAGTCTATAAATACCGCAGGAGCATTCGTCAAACCAAACGGCATAACGAGGAATTCATAATGCCCGTATCTGGTCTTGAAAGCTGTTTTTGATACATCCTCTGCTTTCACTTTTACCTGATGATAGTCTGATCTGAGGTTAATCTTAAAATACACCCATGTACACTGGAGCTGGTCAAACAAATCATCTGTAAGGGGTAGAGGATACTTGTTCTTGACTGTCACCTTATTAATTTTCCTATAATCTATGCACATCCTCATAGACCCATCTTTCTCTTCACAAATAATATTAGAGCTCCCCACGAAGATACACTAGGTCGTATAAAGCCCTTATCAAGCAAATCTTACAACTGATTCTTCAATTCTTCCAACTCTACTGGCGCCATTCGGTAAGGTACTTTAGAAATCGGCGTTGTACCTAGAAGCAAATCAATATAAAAATCTACCTCGTGATCAGAAGGCAAACCTGGTAAATTATCTGGAAAAACATCTGTAAATTCCTTTACTACTGGCGTACTAGCGAGTTTCAATTCATTCCCTGACATTTCCTTCACAAAGGCCACGAATCCCTGATAACCATCTAGCAGTAGTCTCCTCGCCTGAATAGCTAAAACTAATTGAGGCGGGGATTGCACTCGCAACCCTACAAACCTGAATTTCATTTTTCTTGGAGGTCTGAATATTACTTCCTTTAAATGACAATCTATGCTGGTATAATTGGCTGACAACCAGTTCATACCGAATATTACATCGAACCCATGATTATCTAGCACTATCAAATCGGAAGACAAGATTTTTCCCTAAATATCAACTGAACAACCTTGGAGCACCCTATTACATCTCACTGCTGACCTAGTCGGTATAGATACCAATAGTTCAGTGTCTAAAAACTATGTTTCTGACCCACATAGTTTGGTGCACTCCAGAGACACAAACGAGTGTGAGGCTCCTGAATCAAATAATACAATAACTTTAAAGGAAAGCATGCTAACCATACTTGTCACCACGTCGCTGGCTATCTCAGCGTCACCTGGCGTCAAAGCAAAAACTCTGATTGGAGCCATATTTCTCTACTGGCCTCCACGTGGCGCCTGATAGCCTCCTCGGTACGGTTTGGGAGCAGGAACGATATTTGGTGGTAAAGGGCAGTCTTGTACCAGATGTCCCTGTCTACCGCAACGATAACAGATAGCTCTTCCCAATCGACACTCTCCCTAGTGTCTCCTCCCACAAGTCTGACAGGCATGAGGATTCTGCACTATCTAAACCCCACGATCCCCAGTTTCCTGTCTCCACCCTCTACCATAGTTTCCTCTCCTCTACTAACCCTACCTATGACCCTGCTGGTAGAATGAAGATGCGGATCTCTTCTTTTGTCCTTGCTCCTTTGCATCCATACGCTCACCAACCTCTGCCAAGGATGCTTTGTCGACTCACTCAGCAAAATCCAGAATATTTAGCACCACCACCTACTTATATATGCCTCTCCTCAATCCTCATTCAAACTGTTTCGCCTTCTTTATCTCATTAAGAACAATACATGGAGCGAACCAAGAGAGCTTTATAAATCACGCCGCATACTGCTGAACCAACAACTGTCCCAGCTTCAAACTCAGGAACTCTTCTACTTTAACCTCCCTGACTGTAGTTGGAAAATACCTGTCACAGAATAATTCTTTAATCGGTCCCATGTCATCATGTAACGTCCTACTTAGATTATCATATAATAATACGAATTGAATAAATAAGTCAACCCGAACTTGTGGGTAATGGAGACATCTGTCATTCACAACAGAACCTAGGCAGCAATAAATGTAAAACATCATCTTCATAACCACATTAGATATAATACCAGAGTTAACTATAATCCATTAATATGGTGTTTATATACATCTCCCAAAATACAAAACATATATGCATATCTAGGAATCCACAACTCAAATCTACTATTCCTAGACAAAACTTACCTTCCTGATAGGGTAGTAACACACTAACTCAACGGCGGCCTCGATCTGTCGATCTTTTTGGGTTTCCTAAAAATCATTTAATGTTTGGGGGTGAGACACTTTTTAGTAAGGGAAAATAAACTAAATACAGTTGTGTAGCAACATGAATATTTAATGATAATATAGATATACAGTACATTTTTCATACCAGAAAACGTTAATAATTTAATAATTACATAAACGTATACCTTCATATTTTTAATAAATCATACCAATCATAATTGTCTCGTATAGTTAATAATACTGAAAACATACCCAAGATGAATAGCTAGCTGATGTCATGTATTACCCTCCATGATGGGTTGTGCAGCCCGAAGGCGGGACCCGACAATGGCTGGTCGATCACTGCCGAGTCAAAAATGTCTATAAGTATGATGAGCCCGCCACACCCTGGTCTAGATTGCCAAGTGGACGTATACAACTCAACACTGAAAGCCACATCGACTATCCATCTCCCACCCCTCGTGGGGTGGTTAGCACAAATCTAAACATAGATATCTGATCTATATAGTTATGGTACCGTGCTCCTGAACTAAACTAAACTAACATACGGGTTTTGATAACATATAATACATGATAATATAGCGTTTAACATAAATGAATTGATAGCATTTTCTATAATTTCATAATACGGCCTCGTGCCGAACATTTCATAAATACGGCCTCGCGCCAAAATCATATATCATAAACGACCTCGTGCCGGCTATCAATCACGACCTCGCGCCGAATATCTCATACATATCATTCTATATAAATAAATCAATTATCATGTATTTTCAAAATCATAATGTACTGCATTATTTCATAACTCCTAAAAACATGCTTTACTCATACAAATGCCATATCATAATACTTTTCATGTAAAATAATATTCATGTCACACAAAGGTGAGTATATTTGTATATTTCATTCTAAAATCACATTTTCTATATAACAGTAGTATTTTCCCAGATATGCATTTTCTCAATAATATTCAAATATAACACATATTTTTCTGAAAATTAATTTGTTGATAAACAATACTAGTTTGCATGGAAAAATAACTGTTTTAGTTTATTCCCTTACCTGACACTGGAAAGAAACCCCCTAAAAATTCCGGTCATGCACTCGCAGGGTTCCCCGTTCAACTCCCTGAAAACAATAACTCTCAGAACTAAATTTCAGTATTTTCACGTGAATATCAATTCTTAAAACTATGAAAAGACCAAATTTGTCATAAAAAGTCTTACGTTAACTCGGGGATGAACTTCAACTCGCTTCCACCAACGATCCGCTTCGGCAGATTTGGAGAGAACTTCCCTAGGAGTATCGTGGTGGCCTCAGATCGTCCATCCGGTGAACGAAGGAGCCAAAATCGAAGAGAGAGGAGAGAGAAACCGTAGAGGAGAGAGAGAGATAGAGTAATAAATTTTCTGATTTTCTACGTTAAATCCGAGTTTTAGGCTATTTATAGGGCCGGATTCGTCGACAAGACACGTCACCTCGTCGATGAATCCTTGAAGAGTTTCGTCGACGAAGTCTGCTGCACCCTTTTTTCTATTCCCATTTCTCTCTCTCTCTCTCTCTCTCTCTCTCTCTCTCTCTCTCTCTCTCTCTCTCTCTCTTTTTATTATTTAAATACCACTATTCTTCGAGTCATTACACATCGCTATCGGCATCGTCCTCTATTGCTCCAGAAGTCTCACAGTAGTCCACCACCTCTCGGCCTCTCCTGTCAGTTTATAGGTGGCGAAGAGGACCCTCTGTTCCTCCGTACACTGTAGCACCACCAAGACTTTCTCAATCTCTTGCATCTAATTCTTGGGAGCTGTAGGATCAACCCCTCCTGAAAACGTCGGAGGATTCATCTTAGTAAATTTCTCTATAGTGAACCCATGGCCTGCAGACGAACCTCCATGCTCTCTAGAGCTCCTAGCAATCTTAGTCATCACCTGTTAAGCCATGCTGTGTAGTACTACGTTGGAATCAGTGTCGCCTACACTCGAGGGCCCTGCTCCATCACTGCCACTTGCATGGGCACTACCTCCTTCTAGATCCATCCTGAAAAACAATAAACGTAATTTAGGAACCCTATACTAATAGTTTACACACCTAACATAGTTCCTTATCTTAACTTCCTCAACTCATTCCTAACTCCAGTCCTACATTCTAGGAACACAACCCAACAATAGTTTACTATGGTTTTCAAGAAATCGTCACCCTAGGAAAAACACAAAAACCACCACGGAAGTCTTGCCTTTAGATTATAGAACAAAACCTTAAATCATTTTTCTATACTTTAGTATCGTTTCCGCTGCACTCTATAGTCTACTGAACCTAATACCAAATTGTAACGATCTGCTTATTTACCATTTTTTTCCCAAGATAAATAAAACCTGATATAATCGATCTAGCAAATCATAATCAACCTGAACTTGTGGGAACCAGGGATACATCAGAAATACAAGACGGAAGCCTAAGCAGTAGGAAACATAAAATCATAAATATATATATATATATATATATATCATACCACCATTCAACACAATACCAGAGTTTACTACATCCATTGTATATATCCCAAAATAATCAAAACCAGCCCTAGAATCGTCACCCAAAAATCCATCTGATCCTAGCGAAAGACTTACCTTTTAGACAGGGTAAAACGGCTGAACTCTAATGCTGCGGAGCTTTATCCGCTCCTACCTGGGGCTCCTGAAATGTTTATATAATTTGGGGTGAGACACCTCTCAGTAAGGGAAATAAACTAATACCAGTGTGTGACAATATGAGTATTTCCATGTTATACATAAAACTATACATAAACATATTTAGTGAAACTGTCTATATCATATATAGGAAAAACATATATAATCATAGCATGGTAGAATATACTGGATTTCCATGAACATAATTCATCTCATATGATAATAATACAAAAACAACCCTAGAAGGTTAGCTGGTTGGTGTCATGTCTTACCCCCACATGACTAGGTTGTGTGGCCCAAAGGCGGAACCTGACAATGGCTGGCCGACCACTACCAAGTCAAAGTAAATGTCTGTAAGTACGATGGGTCTGCCAGACCTGGTTCGTATACTAGGGGCGGCAACGCTTTAATAAATCACATCGACTATCCATCCTCACGCAGCCCCGTACGACATCAATAACACAATATCATGATGATCATGAACACATAGCTACGGTATCGTGCTGTGTAAGCCTAAACAAGCCAAACAGGTTCTAATAACATATAAAATATTTTCAAATTGTGATTGTAATAGCTCGAGAAATTTTACACAGGGCCTCATCGACGAACTCCCTACATAAGTAGGCCTCGTTGACAAAGCCACGTCTCGTCGATCAGAAGATACCAAGAGAGGGTTTAAGGCTGATTGAAACTTGTTAACGATGGTGCAGGTTCGTCAATGGACTTTTTGCAGGACTCGTCGACAAGGTAATGTGTCTCGTCGACGAATTTAACCCTATAAATAGTGAAAACTCAGATTTTTTAGCATTATTTGGCACAAAAAAATCTTTTCTTTTTCTCTTTCTACACCCCTCTCCCCTTCTCTCTTCGATTCCAGCTCTGTTTCTTGTCGGATTGAAGATTTGAGACCACCACGACGCTCTTGGCAAAGTTCTCTGTAAATCTTCCGGAACTGATCGTGGGAGAAGTTGGTTTGAAATTCATCCCAAATTCAGGGTAAGGTATTTTATTTAGATTATCTCTTTCTTGTAGTTCTAAGAAAATGTTGTAGGTAAGAAAATACTGATATTTTGTTCTGGGGGATGTTGTTTTCAGGGTGTTAAGTGGAGAACCCTGCGAGTGTAGGGCCAGAGTTCAGTGAGAGCTTTTCAAAAACTAAGTAAGGCAAATATGCTATGTTAGGAATTTTTATAATGTTATCAGAGATTTTACACATATGTATATACCAGCTTATTACCCAGTTTTACAGAATATGATTTTTAAATGCTTGTGTGGCCTGAGTAGATATTTATATAATGAAGAACTTATATAGTTTTTACAATATATCATACTATACTGATTACACAGATATAAACAGTATATTATAGATATTTATCCAGAACAATATATTACAGTTTTACTCAAATTAGTATGTTATAGTTTTATACAGATTAGTATATCACAGATATTTATCCAAAATAGTATATTACAGTTTTATTCAGAACAGTATATACAGTATTTATAGTATGTCATGTTTCCTATTACCATAACATATAGAGTATACAAACAGAGTATATAGATAGAGTATACAAACAGATATACAGAGATAGCATCAAGATGCTACAGATATAGCATACAGAGATTACAGTATTTACAGTACAAAAGATAGCGTTATGGTAATTTTGGAAACATGATGAAAACAGTAAAGAGTATATATGTATATATATAGTATCAGATCCTTGACGAATGATTACAGATAGATATAGATAAAGAATACAGAGCACAGTACCGTTGCTATATACAGATAGAGTGCAACCACATATCTCGGATAGTGTGTGGGTACCATCAAACTGTGCTTGGAGAAGCTCCCCAATTTGCTGGGTTAAGGGGGCCAGTTTGATGAGGTAGCAGCAAGTCCCGCGCCTAGGAGAGTATGCAGTTTGGCCGGGCTGAGGTAGTGTAGAGTATATTAACTTATCTGGAGGGCTAACCAGATTAAGTCCCACCTACGGGCCGCACAATCCTGTCATAAGGGGTTAAATCATGGCATACAGAGTTCCAGGGATAAAACACAGTTACGTATATGTATACAATTTTACAGTATCTGATGAGTATAGTATGATATTAGTAGTATGAAAAGTAAAAAATATAGATGATACAATTATATTTTAAATTGTGAAAATGAAGGACATGCCTTACAGATTTACTATTTTATTACAGTTCAGTTGTTATTTTTAACAATATGCAACTTAGTCGCCACACACTAATAATAGCATATTTCCACTTATTGAGCGTCCACTCACCCCATGACTTTAACATTTTTCAGGTGAACCAGTTGGGTGAGCAGATTAAGCTCACGGATAAAGAGTTTATTTGATTACCCTGGATTAGAGGGTAAGTTGTGCAGGGTTTTGTGTTTGGGACAACTATTTTCTGGAGAGGGATGTATTATATAGTTATGATTTAGAAATACAGATTCCTGGTATTGTATGATGTGTATGGATGTATGGATTACGTTTCCGCTGCATAGGTATGATTTTGTTTTCAAATTTACCCCGGTGCCATCCGAGGCTCGAGTTTTATAGTAAAGGGTATCAGAGTAGTTCATATATAAAAGGAAAAAAAGGGGGGTCGTTACAGTGATACATTGCTATTCCGTAATAATAATTGTCAATTCAACATCATCATATCACATTTCATATATAACATGAAAATCATCGGCCCTTACGCTGGCATTTCGTATTTTATTAATCATGGCTCGTACATCATATCACATATCATATAAGAGGCTCGACCCGTAAGCCAGCATATCATATAAATGGCTCGGCCCATACGCTGTCATATCATGTAAATGGCTCAGCCCATACGCCGGCATATCATGTGAGAACATCCTCAGCCCGTACGCTGGTATGTCATATAAAAACTCTCAGCCCGTACGCCGGTATATCACGTGAAAACTCTCGGCTTGTACGCCGGTATATCATTATAAAACTTTGTATCATTTAATATTTTCCCAGAAAAGAGTAATTCATAATAAATTCTACTCATGCCATACAAAATGGGTATTACGCATATTTAAAACATATCATCATTTACAACAGTATTTTCCCAAACATAATGCATATATATATATATATATATATATATATATTTATTTTCTTGAAATTAAATGCTGTAAGATTATACATATATTTTCATAAAACAAATAGCTTAGTTTATTCCTTTACCTGATTCCTGAAAAGCCCCTAAAATAATCAGTCCTGCACTCGCAGGGTTCCCCATTCAACACCCTGAAATCAACATCCCCTAGAATAGAAATTCAGTATTTCTTCAACTACTACATTTTCTACAACGACAGGAAATTCAAATACTGAATAGAAAGTCTTACCCCGAATCTGGGATGGAATTCAAGTTAGCCCCACCAACGATCCACTCCAATAGATTTGTAGAGAACTTCCCCAGGAGAATTGTGGTGGCTTCTAATCGTCGATTCGGCGAAGAACGAACCCAGAAATTAAGGGTAGGGAACCGATGAGGAGAGAGAAAGGAAAGTCTATATGTAAATTTATGGCCAAAAATGAAATTTAGGCATATTTATACGCTGGCCTTCGTCGATAAGTCACATCACCTCATCGACGAGGTTAAGAAGGTCGTTCGTTGACGAACGTTTGCTTCTCATTGACGAAATTCAGATAGGGGAAAATACCCTCTCAGTATTTTCTCATCGACGAGACACGTCCCCGTCGACAAGACCCTGTTTGATTTCCCAATTTTAATTCTTTTCTCTCCTTTTACCATTATTAAATTATGAAAATTATCTAGGTCTCTACATCGACAATGAGCGCTTCAAGAAATTTTGCGCTGACCTGTCCATAAAACTTCTATTCACATCAGTTACTCATCCCAAGAGCAATATGTAGGTGGAGAACATGAACTGTACGATACTGCATAGTTTGAGGACGCGGCTCGAAACTTCACAGGGCAGATGGGTGGAAGATCTCCTATCCAAAATCTGGGTTTACCACACGATCCGATGAGCAACAATAGGTGAAACCCCATTCATGCTCGCTTTTGGAGCAGAGGGAGTCATTCCTGCTGAGGTCAGGATCCCTTCCTGGCGAAGGCAACATTTTGACAAAAAGAGTAATAGTGAAGAACTAAGGGCGAAATTAGACCTCCTTGAGGAGAGACAAACGCAAGCGCATATGAGAATCGCCGCATACCAACAAAAAGTGGCCAGGTACTACAACACTCGTGTTAGAGTATAGACATTCCACCTAGGAAAACTGGTCCTCAGGAAGATGCGAACCAACCTGGCAGGGCTTGGACCCAACAAGCTGAAGCCGAATTAGGAAGGGCCATACCAAGTGGCGTCAAAAGTCAAGCCGGGAATGTACACCTTGGAGGACTTAGGGGGAGGGGAGATAAAAAACACATGGAACTCTAATCTGTTGAAAAAGGACTATTCATAAAATTTCATTGCATAAGTTGTACAATCAGTTTAAAAAGGCTTTAAAAGCCATAGTACAATTTCAAAAACAATAAAATATCGAACCCATAATCTTTAATCACCAGCATTACTTCCTTCTCCTCCTTTCTCCACGTACTCTTCAGTTTCATCCATTTCATCCCCTGACTCTGGGCTCTCATTGTCGTAGTCGTATGAGCATATCCCAACTAGAGAAATGTTAGGGTGCATTATCTTCACCTATTCTCGGCATCTCTGAAAGCCTGTGTGATAAGACTTGGAAGTGTCTAGGATGAATTTCTTGAAGCTTCGGTAGTCAAATACTGCAGTGCTGGTAGTTATAGCAGCAACAACAGGGATTTCCTCATTTTGAGTCCTTGCTATCTCCTCTTGCAGAGCCTTCTCGCGATGGTCGGCAACAGTTTTAGCCTCAAATAGCTCATTATGGGCAGCAACGTATTTTTCACGTGACTCTGTGAAGAGCCGGTACATCTCAACCACCTTATCCTCAGCAGTTAGGGACATAGTAGCTAGCTGCAAGAAAAATCGAAATTAACACACAACAATGAGCAATAAAATCAAATCTCATGAACTAAGCTACCTAATAGGTGGTGTGCCGAATACTAGAGAGTAGGTTTTCAGGAAGGGTCGGCTTCACCTCCACAAGGTCTTCAATGTGCATCGCATGATGAAGGGCGGGACTAGATAGAGTAGGATCATAGAAGATAGAGCTACCAGGGGTGAACAACTTGTAGTTAGGAAATGTATTGAAATAATACAAGTCCTTCTCTACAGTATGCCTCCTCATTTGATAACAGCTCCGAAACAGAGGCACAGTGGGTTGGTGACCTTGTTTGAGGAGAAGGATGGCGAACACGTCAACATTAAATAAGAATTGGGGGCCAACTACGAAGGGGCAACATTGTAGAAACGAAGCACATTAGAAAAGAAAGCTAAGAAGGGAAGCTTGAGACCTAGGTCAAGGTAGTTAGTATATAGACAGATCTCATTTGGACAGGGTTGTTGAGCTGACTCGGAGCAAGTGGGTAGCCTAAGGTGGATGGTGTCAGGGATAACAATTAAGCGGCATACAATCTATAGCTCTGCTAGGGTAAGGTCAAACCAAGCATTCCTAATGGTTATGGGAGATATGGACCAAGCGTTGGAAGAATTCATGGAGTCAAAACTTTAAAGTGTCAAAAGGACAAAAAATTTACACAATACAAAGATTTGGATCAAAAGTGCATCTTTCCAACAATTCGCTAAGAACACGTCCAAGGGAAATGAAGAACGCGAAGAACATTCAAACAAGATATGAAGAACATTAAGAACAAATGAAGAACATAGCAGAAAAATTAGCACAGAAAGCCAAGAAAAAGAATGAAAAGACACAAGGAAAAGGGTGGAACGAAAGTGTACCTAGTAACAAGGGAACCTCTCTCCGCTGAGACAAGGAGCAAATGGGCCAGCAAGTGCCTTTTATAGAGAAAAGTTGGCACGAATCTCCACAAGAATGTGAATCCAGAGGAGGCAGGATAATTGATTATCCCATGTCTTGAGGAAAAGGCTGTAAGTCCACGTACGGGCCCGTAGTCCGAAGAAGATATTATCCAACACCCGCATGCTGGAAAAGGCTCCTTACATCCACGCCTCCCAATCTGATGGGACACCTAAGAGATGTGTAATCCCAAGGAAAATCGTGATACCCCAAAGGTACAACTAACTTAACGAAAAATCTTGAAACTTGCAGGTGAAAGCGAAATTATGGAGACTCTTAGAACTTCAAAAGTATACCACTGCGTGCAAACCCGCCTTGAAACCAGCCCAACTGATGAGCAACACTCATGAGACCCAAAGAAGATGCCCAAAAAATGAGTACCGCTCATTAGGCAAGGAAGACCGGCCCAACTGATGAGCTAAAGCTCATGAAACCACAAAATATGCCCAAAAAATGAGTAAGACTCATTAGGTAAAGAAGATTGGCCCAACCAATGAGCAACGCTCATGAGGCCCAAAGAAGATGCCCAAGAAAATGAGTACGGCTCATTAGGCAAATACGACAGGCCCAATTGATGAGCTAAGGCTCATGAGGCCATAACAAATGCCCAAAAGATGAGTACGACTCATTAGGTAAAGTTCTCCAAGAGAAGTTACTCAGCAAAATTCTCAAGATGAGCTGGTCGGGACAAAGTTCCCCAAGAGGAGTTGCTTAGAAAAATTCTCGAGAAGAGCTGGTCGAAACAAAAGTTTCCCAAGAGAAGCGGCTTGACAAAATTCTTGAGAATATCTAGCCGAAACAAAAGTGCCCCAAGAGAAGTTGCTCGGAAAAATTCTCGAGAAGAGTTGGTCGGAACAAGGTTCCCCAAAAGGAGCTAGTCGAAACAAGGTTCACCAAGAAGCTGCTCGGCAAAATTCTTAAGAAGAGCTGGTTGGAATAAGGTTCCCCAAAAGGAGTTGGTCGAAACAAGGTTCCCCAAAAGGAGCTGGTCGGAATAAGGTTCCCCAAGAAGTTGTTCGGCAAAATTCTCAAGAAGAGTTGGTCAGAACAAGGTTCCCCAAGAAGCTGCTCGACAAAATTCTCGAAAAAAGCTGGTCGGAACAAAGTTCTCCAAGAAGTTTCTTGGAAAAATTCTCGAGAAGAGCTGGTTGGAACAAAGTTCCCCAAAAAGCTACTCATAAAAATTCTCGAGAAGAGCTGGTCGAAACAAAGTTCCTAAGGAAGCTGCTCGGCAAAATTCTCGAGAAAAGCTAGCCGGAACAAGGTTCCCCAAGAAGCTACTCGGCAAAATTCTTGAGAAGAGCTGATCGAAACAAAGTCCCCCAAAAGAAGCGGCTTGGAAAAATCTTAAGAAGAGCTGGTTGGAACAAAGTTCCCCAAGAGGAGTTGCTTGGCAAACTTTTGAGAAGAGCTGGTTGAAACAAGGTTCCCTAAGAGGAGCTGCTCGACAAAGTTCTCAAGAAGAGCTGCTCGAAACAAAGTTCCCTAGGGAAGCTGCTCGGCGAAGACGAACGCTTCCCAACATCAGCTCGAATCAGCCAAATCTGGCTCAACATTGGCTCTACGTAGGCTCGAATAAGCCGTCTTCCCCCAATTCGACTTAGCAAATCCAAAAGCATCCAAATATCAACTCGAATCTTCTGAATTTGGCTCAGCATTGACTCGGATTAGCCGTTCCCTCCAATTCGACTTGGCATCGGCTTGTATCAGCCGTATTCCTCCAATACGACTCGTTAAAGCTGAGTGCATCTTAATATCGACTTAGATCAGCTGAACTTTGCTCGGCATTGGCTCAGATCAATCGTCTCCCTCTACTCCGGCTTGGCAACTGAAAAAAAAAATAGGACAACTCTCGAACTTTGAAGAACAAGTTCCGAAAATTCGAAACTAAGGGGGGACAACTATTATACCCTAAATATATATCAGGGTCAAAACAGCTCATCTACCATAAAGGAACATTAAGGTGCAGCAACAATCAGGGCCATTATCGCTTAAGGATAGTTGCTCTGAAGGGGTTAAACCCATACAAGCCAGAGTGATCCACGCCCGTGCCATCGACAGCTATTATCAACTCCTTAAAGCCAGAACAATTCATGACCGCGCCATAACTGACCAATAAATGGCCATAGACCCTCAGGTCAACTTCAGCCACTATAAGTAGGGACTTGAGCAAGAGGCCAAGGCAAGTCATTCTTAACCCACTTTACTATTGCATTCAACCTCGTTGAAGCGTTCCCTTACTTAGGCATCAAAGTGATCCCCCGGAGTACACCCCGGGTCATCCAAGCCTACTAACAAAATCTTTCTAAACCCTAATGCTACGGTAAGGATTTAAAAGACTGCAATCATACAATTTGATTCAATCACATTTTTTTGACAAATTATATGTTACCATGTGTTTTTTTAGCAAATGATAAGAAATATTTTTAAAATGAAAAATCATTGCAATTGAATTTATTCTAATACTACCTTCAATTAGGAAGGGGCAAATTTCTCATAATAAATTGTAAGCATCAAAAAAAATAATAACACGTGAATTTCAATAATTCAAAACTCAACTTGAGGTTGATCAATCTTGTAATTATTGAATACAAACTCAAGTCATCTATTCATGCTATTTTAAGAACTGATACTCTCAACAATTATAATCACATAGATAGAGCGCAACCTAACCCCGATAAGATAGTTGCATGTTGACAATTGTTGAATAAACTTGTAAGATATCATGCAAATCATATTGAACATGAACCATGTCCTTGGGAAAGTGGTTTGGACATCTACTATTGTAGTATATGGCTCACCTGTACCAAACCAGATCAGGGGAAACCAGCAAGTACCCTGAGGTGGAGGGGGTCCAGCACGAGTGTACTCGATGATCTCGACCGAGGCAGATATTGCCAAGGGGGCAGGTACGAATTTATGTTTAAGATAATGAAGATTTTATTTAATTGTAGTTAATGTATAAATTCAGATGGTGATATGTATTGAACTGTATAGGATATAATGAGTTAATAAATTTTAGAAATATGAAAAAGGATCAGGTAGTGAATTTTGAGGACGAAATTCTTTTAAGGAGGGGAGAATGTAGTAACTGGGAAAAAAATATTAATTATTTATTAATAATTAATTAATTAATTAGTATTAAATTAATTAATAAATAAACAAATAAAAGGAATAGTGTGGAAAAAAATTGAAATAAAGATATGTATATTAAGTTATATATGTAAGGTTAGTATATAATATAAGTTAAAGTATTATATATATATATAATATTAATATAATAATAGTAGTGGATATTTAGATCTATATAAATATATATATAATGTTGATATGTTAAAGCTTAGACATTAAGCTTTCAGGAATTGTCTTCCGAAGAAACAGACAGAGACCCGCCCCCCACGCTTTTTATGTTTCCAATTCTCTTCTCCGTTTTTCTTTTCTTTTTCCTCAATTTCTTGGCGGATATGCGGCTGATCGGGAAACAAAAGGTACCGTTAGATTCCTAATTCTACCACCGTCATTTCTACCAGAGCTAATTTGTTGTGGGAGCGGCGTAGGCATCATTCATAGGGTAAGATAATTTTTTTTTTCTATTTTCTCAATTTCTCCTTAAATCTGCCGCTAAATCGACGATCGGGCACCACCATAGGGTCCTAGTCGCAATCGTCGTCATTTTAGTTGGAGTAAATTTTTAATTTGGGTTTCTTAGGCACCACTCCAAAATGAGAGTGAGATTTGGGAAATTAAGTAAATTGGTTATATTTGGAAGTTTAAATGTTTATTGGGAATTTATGATCTTAGGAAATGTTAAAATAGTATTTTATTTAGGATTGATTTGATTAAATTATGGTTATTGAATTCAGGGTTCAGGTGAGCGCCGCGGGTATAATTTTAGGATCCCTGCAGGCGTAGTTCAGGAAACCAAGTAAGGGTGTTAATTGGGTATTTTTAGATTGATTATTAATTTATTGAAGGTATAAGCTTAGATATGAATGTATTTCTCAAGTTAAATTGAGAAATTGAGATTTTATACAATTCAGGGTTGGTATATACACGGCAAGCAGACTAGGTTTTTAGTGGGTGTTCCCATAAATTCAGGTAAGATAATGAATAGTTTATAATTCAGGAAATGTGAGTATGAGATTATTCTAGGAATTCAGTTATTTGACAGGTATATATATATATATATATATATATATATATATATATATATATGTGTGTGTGTGTGTGTGTGTGTGTGTGTGTGTGTGTGTGTGTGTGTGATATTTTCAGGGAAATTGAAATATGAAAGTCAAGGGCGTGAGTTAGAATCGGTAGACTAGTTCAGTTAGCCAATGTAAGGGAAATATGTTATGCTAGGAATTTCAGAAATTTCATCAGTAGTATATATGTGTTTTGGGGTGAATTTTACAGAGTATAAATTATTTTTATTATCAGAAAATATAGATTTTATTACAGAAATTTCATCATTAGTATATATGTATTTTGGGGTGAATTTTACAGGGTATAAATTATTTTTATTATCAGAAAATATAGATTTTATTATAGCAATTTTTGTTTATTTAATTGTGTGGCATGAGTTAATATTAGATTAGTTTAGGATTTATACAGTTTTTCAGAATATCATGAATTACAGTGTTTTTGCATAGAAACATATTTTACTAGATTTTACAGAATTATGAATTACAGTGTATATATAGATAGATATTATACAGACATATATTGTACAAACAGATATTTATCAAACATATATTTTATAGATATTATACAAACAGATGTTTTACAGTATTTATAGAATGCTATGATTTCCAAAACCATAACACTTAGACATTACATATTATTCAGCCAGATATTACAGTCAGATATTACAATTATTTTAGTCATATAATTCAGTATTTCAAATGAGATTTATAGTGTTATGATTATTTTGGAATTATGATGAAACAACAAGATAATTATATATATTAGTATTATATAGTATCATATTCCTAATGAATTATTTTAGACAGATTCAGTCACCAGAGCACGGTACCATTACTATTTTCATATCAAAGTACAACCACATATTTCAGATAGTGTGTGGATTCCGTCAACCGTGCCTATGGAGAGATTGCAGTTTCCTCAGTATTCTGGGTTAAGGAGGCCAATTCAACGAGGTAGATACCAGTACCGTGCCTTTGGAGAGATTGCAGTAAAGGCCAGACTGAGGATTGGTAGAGTATTCAGGTGGCTAATCTTGGTAGGCCAACCAGAGTTAAGTCCAGCCTACGGGCCGCGTAACCTTGTCATAAGGGGTTAAATCATGACATATAGATTTCTAGGGATATTTCTCAGTTATTTATATACATATAGATTTACAGAGGAACAACAAATATATTATATTCTTATCAGTATGGATAAATAGAAAACTCAGATAATATAATTGTATTTTAAGTCATGTAGGTGTGAGTTGCACAATATTTACATGATATCTTAGTTCAGTTATTTATCAGTAAATTATTTATATAGACTCAATTACCAAACACTAGTAATAGCATATTTCTTATTATTGAGCGTTGTCTAATCCCAGTAAATTAATACTTTTTAGGTGATCCAACTAGACGAGCGAATCGGGCTCCTAGTTAGAGAGGTCGTCTATACTACCCTGTCTGAAGGGTAAGTGTTATTAGGGGATTGTATTTTTAGTAGTATTCAAGAGTGTTGGGTAGAAGGTACTGGAATGATGTATAATTATGTATGTATGCTTTGGGTTAATACTGGATTCTGGTATTGTACTTATGGATGTATGACTTTAAGCTTTCTGTTGCATAGGTGATTTCAGGGGTATTAGAGTAAAATAATTATCAGTATATTTTATATACTATTTGGGAAAAAAATTATATATTACTTATAAAAAAATGGAATGAAATTTGAGGTTGTTACACATACCACCCCTGGTATCTGAACATTTCTAGCACATTATTGAAGTAGGTCTACATAAACTGAATGTCCAGAACCTTACCTAGTATAGGCTCCTTGAGCCGGAAGACCTTCTCATACTTAATCTGTCTTTCAGGCGTACAGAACCATTGTTCAAGAGCAATGCCTGACTCCGCACGTCTTTGATCTCTGGACATGATTAGGAGAGGATTTTTCTAAGAAAGACTTGGCTAGGAATGAAAATGGGAAGGCTGGAAGAGAAAAATTCTGAAGAGGCTCTCAACAACAGAGAAAAAATGAGGTTATTCACACAGGTAAAAATATATATAGACCATGGTTCGGTGGCCTAAGCAAGCCTTCGGTTGACTGAACCGTAATAATTGTCCCAAGGCTCTGAGTTTGTTCAGTTGAGCAAACATAGGGTCAGTTGGTTAAATTTCAACAGTCTTCTTGTGTTCCAACGCTCGGTAGCCCAAACCAAAATAGGTCATTTCGGTTCGATTGGTTAAATCAAGATTCGGTTGCCCGAATATTAGTTTGGTTACCCAATCCATATTTGGGTGCCCAAACAGGTTTTCAACTGAAACGTTCAACCGCTCGAATGTGGTCAACATGCCGGTCAAACTTCAAGTTCGATCGCCCGAATGGTCTAAGCTAAAATGGTTCAGTCGACCGAACCAAGTTAACTTTCCTTCCTTGGACTTTTTCTTATATAAAATGACCTCCTATGATTTAAGCTAATGACCTAAGGATTATGGAGTCCCCCTATTCTAATCTATTGATACTTGGAACATTTTTAGGGACGAAGAGCGATGAATTAGGTCAAGGAGAGATAGATTCGGGATTTTCTTTCACTCTCCACACCTGTTTCATTTTGACCACTTTCCGTTTGAATGGATAATCAAACTTGGTGTGTCCCTTCTTTTTACATGAAGCACAATAGGTATGAGTATAAGGACTAGAGGAGGTATTGACATAATGAACGAACTCTCTCACAAAGTACCCCAAGTACCGATATTTCCTCTTTCTATTTCTAACTCCATTATATCCTATATCTCCTTTGTCTAAGGTCATCTTTTGTGAACCTAACAACTTATTAAAGTTGTCCTTACCTCTAGTGAAGGTATAGATGATCTTAGCTTGATCTTCTACTTTCTTTTCCAAATCTTGCATTTTTAATTTCTTAAGACCTTTGCAAACATCTTGTAATTTAACAAACTCTTTAGTCATGTTGTTTGCTTTACATTCAAGTTCTGCAATAAGATGATCTTTATTATTGTCATTTGAAGATTAAGATCTTACTGCATTCAATTCTTTTTCTAATTTTTCATTCTTGTTTACTAACTGTTTGATTTTTAAATCATTTTCCCTTTCAAGAAGAACTTTTGATTCACATTTTTTCACATATGCCTCAAACTTGTTTTTCAAAGCATTATGTCTTTTATTAGCTTTAATAAGTGACTTATGAATTCTAACATATTCAATTTACAATTCTTCATAAGTAGGCATGCTCTCACTGTTAGAATTATCACATGATTCAGTATTAGATGCATCATTCAAATCATCACATGAATCATTACCAGGGTTATCGAATAAAGTAGGAGGAGACGAGTTTACCTCATCTTCGCTTAGAACTATGAAGCACTGTTTACCTCCTTCAAGATCTGTAGAGCTTATGTCATAAGGAGTGATCACCTTTTCGTGCATAGTTGCTCCATATCTCCTTTCAAGTTCCTCCCATATCTCCTTAGCACTGTTACATGCCATAACCTCACAGAGAACATTAGAATCTAAAGCATGCAGTAAGGTGTTCATGACATCAAAATTTATTTGCATTAAGTTCCTATCATTATCATTCAGCTCAAATTCAGATGTAGGAACATCAACACAATCAATTACTTTCATAGGTATATTATCTCCCTAGGCAATGACTTTCCAAAACCTCCAATTTAAGGTTTTTACAAATATAGTCATTCTAAATTTCCATACGGCGAAATTTTCACCGCAAAACACTGGAGGGTTCATAACTAACCTTCCCTCACATGAAGGGGATGCACCAACACGAGCCATCATGATCTTTTTACTAACTAACTATTAAATCTAAGTAATAGGGCTCTGATACCACTCATTAGCTTTGGTGCAATCCCAAGAGGGGGGTGAATTGGATATGTTAGATTTGGTGCAACCCCTACAGGGGGGTGAATTGGGTATTTAAAATTTAACGCCTAGGTTAACTAGTTTTGTAAATAGTACAATCCAACCTAGGATTAGTCTACACAATCAACAAATAAACATACACGTGCAATAAAGATAAAGTGCGGAAATGTAAAGAACATGCACGATATGTTATTGGGGTTTGGCTAACTGTGCCTACGTCCCCGCCTTGGCCACACCAGCACGAGGATTACCATTATAATACTCACTTAAATGGGTGGAGCAGCACCTAATACAATCAGGTCAATTCAAGGGGTTGACCTTAACCGACACGCCTTAATAGGATGGCGCACCTAACTTTCCTAACCGTGTCTAAGCCAATCCGGGACTATTCCACAGGGCTAGTCTCTCTCTTCAGGCCCGTGCCTGGAATACAACCAATGTGTATAAAATGTGTACATGAAAATTTACTTTTAGGCAAACAGATGTGTGCACCAATATAGCTCAATCAATAATGCAAGAACGAATGATATGTACATATGCTCAGTGCTCTAATGTGTGCTAAACACTCAATCACGTATAGATTTTCAGTTCAAATCTAGAGTGTATATTTACGCAATATTTGAAACACGCTATGTGAATAATACAATATCAGATTATGGTTTCAAAATATGCTAAGCATGTTCAAACAAACAAACTCAAGAATGTATTCTAATATTCAAGGCACGGTGGAGTTGTTTGAAGTACTAGCTTGTGGAAAGGATTTTTGCACACAAAATCTTGGTTTTGGTAACTTGCAACAACAATGCAAGAACCACAACCCTAAAAGTTTTTCCACTCTATATTTATCAAATGAGATCGGTGGAAGAACTTTAATGCTAAACTCTCTCAGAAAAAATCGATCAAACAATAATGTAAATGAGAGTTCTAGCAATTATGATTAAACACACTTAGCCTTAGAAAATACTCACAATGCTTGGAGAAATCAAGAATGAGGAGTATGTGAGTGTTTGGAAGTATTGTTTGGCTAATATAGGGTTTTGAAAGTTGAAAGAATTTTGCCCTAATTAAGTTTTCTAATCATTGCTAATTAAGACAAGTGAATAAGTATATATAGACAAGGAGGAATTTTTGACCGTTGGGGACATAGTGGGTATAATTAAATTTTTTTAAAAGATCATTAAGAATATTAACCCTTTTTACCCCATTTAAAACTTTGGTAAAAAACATTTTAACCCTCGAGGTTCGAGTGCCTAGCCAGAAGTTCGGGTGCCCAAACAGACATAGTCAAAAATTCATCTTTTGGAGGTTCGGGTGCCTAAAGGGTGAGTCAGTCGACTGAAGCAAAGTCAGTAGCAATTTGTTCGATAGTTTGGGTGCCCTTATCACAGTTCGGTTAACCGAACTAGGCAATTCAGTCGCCCGACCCCTTTTTTAAACCTAAACAGTCGGTCTCCTGAGTAGTTGAAAAGTGATCTGGCAAGCTTTCGGGGTGCCCGAGGAAGATACGTTCAAAATAGGTTCGGGTGCCTAAAGACCAAGTCAACATGTTGACTTGTTCGGTTGCCTGAGCCGCTTTACACAGCATAGGTTCTGTCGCCCGAACCCTCTCATCTTTTCCCATTAAGTTCATTTAAGCCTTATTTTGATTCCCCTGATTATGATAAGTGATGTAGGGGACTTGTGTTTTTAGTTTAGGTACCTAAGGTCCAACTATGGTCGTTTTGAGCATAACTACCTATCATGCATGATGTAAATTATTACAAGCCACACAAGTGCACAGTTCATAATAAATTATATCCCAGAATGAAGAAATAGGCAAATGAATACAAAATACAACACATAGATCTTCATTCTTTGACACGAACACCGCACGCCTTCATGATATGTCTTTTAGTCCTGAAACGCAGTCAAGGTAAACCTGCATGCAATTCTCAATACAACCATTAGTACCAAGAGTATTTATCATAATCAAAACTGGGTGTGACCTATAAGGTCAACAAGATATTTAAAATTCTTTCCTAGGTCAAACAGTCTAACAACAGTATACCGCAACCTAGGGTCTGTCTATGTAATTATAAATCCAATCATTCAAAATAAAGCATACAAGTGCGATAAATAAATTGCAGAAAAAAGTAAATTGCATACATGATATGTTATCGAGGTTCGGCCAAAGTGCCTACATTCTCACCTTGGCTCACCAGCACAAGGATTCCACTATAAGCTCACTTCATGGGTGGAGCAGCACCGTATATAACCAGGTCAATTAACGGGGCTGACCTCAACCTACAATTACACCTTATTAGGATGGTGCACCTAACTTTCCTAATCGGGTCTAAGTCAATCTGAGACTATTCAACAGGGCTAGTTTCCCTCTTCAGGCCCACGTCTAGAATATAACAAATGTTCAATATAAATTTTGCGTACACAGAAATATGCTTCTCAGCAAGTAGAAATGTGCCACAATACAGTTCATATAATACTACAAGCACAGATGATAGTAAATATGCTCAGTGCTTAATAATGTGTGTTAAACACTCAATCTAATGTAAATATACAGTCAAGATCTAGAGTGTATTTCTGAGCAAACTTTGTAACAGATAATTAAAGTAAATCAATCACCACAAGTTTCAAAGTATTTCAATAAGAATATTCAAAATATTTCAAACAAAAATTTTCTCAAAATAATAGCTCAAGAGATATTTGAAAAATATAAGCTTTTGAAAAATATTTTTGCAAGTCAAAAACACACAAGCTTGATGAGTCTTGCAACCAAGATGCAAAGACTCACTAGCTACAAGGATTTTCCCACACAAAGATTTAATGATTAAATCGGGGGAAAAATCCTAGTAAAAACTTTTTATAAAAATACTCAATCAATCTAGAATAATGAGAGTTTAAGCAACAAGAACCACTCTAGAACACTTTTAGGAAGTTGGATTTATCAAAGGAATGACAAACAGAGAGTGTATGGGCTTAGTAGTATGAAAAATATGATCTTGAAAATATAGAGGATTTTTGGCTTATTTATATGCTAATCTCTCTTAATTTTTGCAAATGAACCCATATATATAGAGAGAGAGTAAAAATTATGAATGTTAGGGACACATAGAAAATTATTAAAAATGTTTTAAATGAGTTAAAGAAATTAACCTTGATTTGCCCTAATTAACTGAGGTAAAAATAAAACAACCCGATAGTTTCGGGTGCATGTCCCTTGGTTCGATCACCCGAACAGACACAATAGAAAAAGTGATTTTTGAAGTTCGGGTGCCTGAATTTAGGCTTGGTTTGCTTACCAAAGGCGATTTCCATTCTGTTCGAGGTTCGGTCATCTGAACCATAAGTCAGCTTATCGAACTGCCAAGTTCGGTTGCCCGAGGGTAAAATGAACTGTAAGTTCAGGTGTTCGGGGACGATGGAAAAGTACAAGGTACAAGTTCGGTCAACCGTGGACACTCAAGTCATTTTGAGCTCGGTTGCCCGAATCTTGGTCAACTTTTTGACCGATCCATGGTTCGGTCGATTGAGGCAATTTGACTTGCCAGGTTCGGTCGCCCGAAGCCTCATGATTTTAACTTAATGTCCATTCTTTGATTTTAATTTGACCCTTGATAACATATAAAGTATAGTGGGGCTTTGTACACTAAGTATGGGAACCTAAGGTCTATCTAAGGCCATTCTGAGCATATTTTCCTACCATGCATGATGCAAATTATTACAGGTCATATAGTGTTACAATCCATAATTAATAACAACCCAAAATGAAGAATATAAAAAATACAATTACAAATAAGATACAATATTCTTCAGTCTTCTGTAATATCACCATATGCCATCATGATATATCATTATTTTCAATTCCATGGGTAGAGTGAACCTACATACAAGCCTTAGCGCAAACATCAGTACTAAGTGTATTTGTCATTATCAAAACGGGATATGACCAACTAGGTCAACAGTAATTGCAGACACGCTCTCAGTAAACGAGTAAGGGAATAGGTTATGTCATGTATTTTTTTTTTGGAATATTATATAAATGCTTTTTTGATTATCTAAGCATGTGGGAAATGATATTTTTGAAAAATCTATATTTTCTTGGCTGGATATATTATTATAATTTATCAAACAAAAATTGTGTGGCATGAGGATAATGTTTTTAAGGATTGAATAAATATGATGATTTTACCAGTTACAATATGATGGCAATAATGCCATTTATGATATGTAATTTATACTGAAACTGAGAATGATAATTTTATACCGAAATGCGTTTTAACGGATTATTGATTTATACTGAAATTGAGAATGGTGGTTTAATACTAAGATATGTTTTACTGGTTGCTGATTTATATTGGAATTGAGAATGATGAATTTTATACAAGATGACTGTTTATTGATTTATGAAAAATGGGATTTTGATACTATTGTTGTGAAAACCATAATGTAACGTTGGCAGGATATGAGGAGTTCATTATATTGTTGGGTATGAAAATGGCAATATAACATTGGCAGGGAATAAGGAGTTTGTTATATTGTTTGATTTTGTGAATATTATGGAAAACTACAATATAACGTTGGCAGGATATGAGGAATTCGTTATATTGTATGTTTATGATTTTTATGGGAACCACAAATATAACGTTGGCAGGATATGAGGAGTTCTTTATATTGTTGGTTGAATATAACGTTAGTAGGATATGAGGAGTTCGTTATATTCATCGTTATATATATACCAATATAACGTTGGCAGGATATGAAGAGTTCGTTATATTAATATTATATAACACTGTGTAAATGGCAACATATATGAATTAAGAATCCCTGGTGGACGATTGATGTGAGGAGCATGGTATCGTAGCTATAGTATTAAAGGAGTGAACCACACTAACCTGGGATGGTAGTGTAGGTGTTGACAGTCGATTGGGTCAGCGTAGAGTTGTTGACCGCCCTAGGTTCGAACCAATTGCAGTGGGCCAATCGTACTACAGACATATATGGAAGTTGACTTAACCTGGTAGTGGTCATCCTCGATTAAGTCCAGCCTTCAGGCTGCACAACCCTGTCATAGGGGGAAGCATGACGTTAGCCAGTGATACCCTACGGGGAAGATTTTTAATGGAGTATGTGTTGTTTATTTACATGGAGACATTTTTTGAACTTGTACATGTTTTGAGAAAAGACTATTTTATTAATTATATATATATATATGAGTACAGTATCAGTTGAATTATCGATTAAATAAATGCATTTATTATATTAAAACTCATGTTGCCACACACTGATAATAACCTATCTCATCTTACTGAGAGGTGTCTCACCCCGATATTTATTCTAACATTTCAAGACCTCGGGAGGATCGTGCCTAGTGCTCCAAGGTGGGGCATAGATAGTTTTGAAAGTAAGTACTGGTGAGGGTTATTTTTGTAGGTAGAGATGTTCTATACACCTCAATTTGTAGTAATATTTTGGACAACGAATTATGTATATATGGTAGCACTATAACTCTAGTATTGTATTTCGGCTTGGATGTTATGTTTCTGCTGCATATGTGTATTATATGATTGTGAGGTTCTGGTATATAAAAAAAATGATAGAAATATGGGGGCGTTACAAAAGCCCACTATAATCCAAAATAACCCATCACTTTTAAATAGAGTCTTTCCTTATTAGACAGTCCACAACACATAATTGTTTCATATATATGCCCATAATTGAATTTTGATCCAACAATCTCCCACTTCGGCTATATGTGTAACCTCATAAATTTGTATTGCAAAATAACCAAATGATCTCAACTTTGCTACCGTACCGAAATGTATCTATAACCAATCCGGTCCATCAATTATACTAACATAGGATCAAAGCAACCTTTATTACAATATAACTGAATGACATAGATTATGATGTGGATGTGTAGCATGGAAATTTCATGCAATGTGATCTTAACATGCCTATTTCCAATTGGCCCACCTTAAACCTTAGTGAGATCAAACTATAACATAAATCAGAGCGTGAAAACCAAACTTTATTCCTGCAGAAAATAACCTCAAAATAATCCATAAGCTGGAATAACTAAAAAACATGTCTATATCGAAAAAAACATCCATAAATTACGAACTCCCACTAAAACTGAACATCATCTAGAAATATGACACCCATCTGAGTAGTGTCCTCATGAAACTGTCTGGGTGGCACTCCCTTAGTAAGCAGATCCGCAACTAGGGAGTTTGTACCAATGTGCTCTATAGACAACTGACCACTCTGAACTCTTTCTTTAACAACTAGGAACTTGATGTCTATATGCTTCGACTTCATCGAGTTCCTATTTTTGTTGGAATATAAAATTGCAGATTTATTGTTATAAAATAAATTAAGTGGTCTATCAATACTATCCACTATGCGTAGCCCTATGACAAAATTCCGCAGCCATACTCTGTGATTAGACGCCTCATAACACGCTACATACTCTGCTGCCATGGTGGAAGAGACTATAAGAGACTGCTTAGCACTCTTCTAGGAGATGACACCTCCAGCAAGCAGAAAAATATAGCCCGATGTAGATCTCATACTATCTCGGCATCCCGCAAAATTAGAGTCAGTATACCCAATGATCTCAAGCTGATCTGACTTTCGATACGTGAGCATGCATTCTTTTGTTCTCTATAAGTGCCATAAGACCCGTTTAGCTGCTTTCCAATGGTCTACTCCTAGATCACTTAAATACCTGCCCAACATCCCAGTAATGTACGCAATATCCGGACGCGTACAAACCTGAGCATACATTAGACTATCTATAGCCGAAGCATAGGGAATATTTTGCATTTCCTTTACCTCAAAATCATTCTTAGGGCACTAGTTGAAACTAAATTTGTCTCCTTTAGCCACAGGGGTATCACCTGGTTTACAATCTTGCATGCCATATCTTTTAAGAACCTTTTCAATATAGCTCTTTTGTGATAGTCCTAAAGTACCCTGAGAACGATCCCGGTGTATTTGTATACCTAACACAAAAGAGGCTTCACCAAGATCTTTCATCTCAAAATTCTTAGCTAAAAATCTTTTGGTTTCGTGCAATAAGCCTATATTGTTGCTGTCAAGCAAGACGTCATCAATGTACAAAACCAGAAAAAATATCCTTGCTCCCACTGACTTATGATATACACAGTCATCAACTGAATTCATCTCAAAACCAAATAAGATAATTACTTGATGAAACTTAATATACCATTGCTGAGATGCCTATTTGAGTCCGTAGATGGATTTCTTTAGTTTCTAAACTATATTCTTTGAGTCTCCTGACACAAATTTTTCTAGCTGCACCATATAGATTGTCTCATCAATGTTACCATTGAGAAATGCTATCTTTACATCCATTTGATGTAACTCAAGATTGAAATGTGCCACTAATGCCATTATAATCCTAAAAGAATCTTTCAAAGAAACCGGAGAGAAAGTATCGTTATAATCAATGCATCCTTTCTGTGTAAAGCCCTTCACAACAAGAAGAGCCTTGTACCTTTCCACATTGCCTTTTGAATGCCTTTTAGTCTTAAATATCCATTTAGAACCAATGGGTTTCGTACCTTCTGGCAATGGGACAAGATCCCACATGTCATTGTCCTTTATGGACTTAATCTGCTCATTCATGGCATCAATCCACTTCTGAAAATTAGAACTTTCCATGGCTTGACAGAAGTTAACAGGATCATCTACCATCACTCCAATGTCTACCTCATGTTCTTGTAGAAATACAATGTAATCATCTGGCACTACACTTCTTCTCTCTCTAGTGGATCTTCTTAATGGCATAGGTTTTTGAGGTGTAAGAGTTTGTTCTCCTGGAATAATTTCTTGGGTGGGAGGTTCTACGATATTGTCTTGAATTAATGTGTCTTGAACAGGGTTAGGAATAAAATCCTGATCAATGCCAACAACACCTGTGGGAATATCTATATATTCCTCTTCAAAGACAAAGTCCCTAATTGTATCCCCCCCGTAAACTCGACATCCTCAAAAACCGACTTAGTTATGAGATCATAAAATTTGTACCCCCTGGATCTTTTAGAGTACCCAATAAAATAACAAATCCCTATCATTGAATCCAGTTTCTTTTCATTAGACCTATAAGGTCTTGCCTCAACTGGACATCCCCAAATATGAAAGTGGTTTAGACTACGTTTTTTACCCGTCCAAAGTTCATAAGGGGTTTTGGCAGTCGCTTTAGTTGGGACTCTGTTAAGTATATATGCTGCAGTCTTAAGTGCTTCTCCCTAGAGTGATTCTGGCAAGGTGGAATGACTAATCATACTCCTCACCATATCCTTAAGCGTCCTATTTCGTCTCTCAGCAACCCCACTCATAGTGGGTGAACCCGACATAGTGTACTGAGGGACAATACCGCATTCCTCTAGGAATTTAGCAAACAGCCTTGGATGTTGTTCACCTAAACCATCATATCTACCATAGTATTCACCACCACGGTCAGATCTGATGGCTTTCATCCTTTTGTTGAGTTGATTTTCAATTTTAGTTTTAAAATTTTTGAACACTTCTAGTGACTGTGACTTTTCATGAATGAGATATATATAGCTATATCTGGTAAAATCATTTATTAACGTTATAAAATATTGTTGACCATTCTAAGCAACCGTAGGGAATGGCCCACAAATATCTGTATGTATAAGTTTGAAGACGCCCAAGGTCCTATTGGCTTCAAATCTCCTTTTATTGGTTTGTTTTCTCTTAATACAATTTACACAAACATTAAAATCTGTGCAATCTAAGGGGTCTAGAATTTCGTATGACACAAGTCTCTCTATTCTCTGTTTGGAGATATGACCTAATCTCTTGTGTCATAACGTTGTTGAATTCTCACCGGTTAATTTTCTCTTGGTACTATGTGTACTTAATTGTAGGGATTCATTAAATAAAGCAATTGTATTTATCATATAAAGATTATCATAACCATATAAAGAACCAGAACCAACCAATTTTGAATCATGAAACAAACTAAATTTTCCATTCCCAAATGAACAACAATAACCAGACTTGTCCAGAGCAGAAATAGAAATCAAGTTCCGTCTAAAAGACGGTACAATAAATGTTTCAACAAGATCCAAATAAAATCCAGTTTTTAACAATAATCTAAATAGTCCTATTGCCTCAACTTGAACTGTCTTGCCATATCCCACATAGATGTATCTTTCAACATCATTTGGCTTTCCGCAATTCAGGCAACCCTGCATAGACACACTGATGTGAGTGGTTGCACCCGAATCTATCCACCAAGTGTGTTCACGTACTGAAATTGAATTAGCCTCAAAACAAACCAAATTAAGGAGCATACCTTTCTTAGCACGCCAGGCATGATAGTTGATGCATTGCTTCTTCCTATGCCCTTCAGCTTCACAGAAGAAACAACTTGTACCGTCCTGTTCGGTAGGTTTCTTTTGCTATTTCTTTTGAGGTGTTATATCTGCAGAAGTCTTATCCTTCTTCCTCTTCTTCCCTTTTTCCTTGAAGGTCGAGGCTAGGCGAGCACACTCTGCCTTATCTTGCTTAAGTCTTTCCTTTTCCTGTACAAAGTGTAAGATGAGCTCATTCAGAGACCAGGTCTCTTTCTGACAATTATAGCTCACCTTAAACTGGCTAAACTGTGCCGGAAGGGATAATAATACCAAATACACTAACAAGTCCTCAGAGAGTTCAAGCTTAAGTGTTTTCAACTTAGAAACAAGATGAGATAGCTCTAAATGTACTTCCTAATGTTACCCTTGTAATACTCCAACCCCGAGGGGATTGGGATATTAACTTTTTACTACTGATTTACAGCGAAAGCCAATAAACTCAATTTTTATTACACCAGAGCGCTAATTATCCATATTACAATCATTTATTTCAAAAGAAGAAAAATTACACAAGCATAAATATCTGACATCATACTAATATTTCTAAAAAAATCTTTATTTTTCTATCCCCACCTGCATGCTTGCTAAGCCTGATTTCCAACATACTCTTCAGAGTTATCTGAAATAAAAATATGATTGGAGTGAGACGACGCTCAGTAAGTAAATAAGATTATTATTAATATGTGGCCAAAATGAGTTTTTTAAAAATTTCGTAAAACAATATTTAATACTATAACTTCAAATTTTCTTTTAGAATAAATATAAATTTAAAAATTTCTATATAAAACTTTTGTCATCAATTACAACAGTAAAATTTTATAATTATATACTATAATTGTTGAATTAAACTTTTAACTTTAAAACTGTAAAAATATTTAATGATAAATATACATATACTTTTTCTTATACGATTTCCTAAGATCATCATTTAAGCATCAAAATGATCATTTTCACGTAAACTTACATTTTTCCTTCAAATCATCAGTAACTTTGTACACGTAATTAAATATGTATAAATACATATTATAAAAACCACCCTTAGACCTGTTTGCCGTAAGTCATGTTTATCCCCATGACTGGGTTGTGCGGTCCGAAGACTGGACTTAGCTGGCTGGCCGACCAAACTAAATCAACGTACGTAAACTTTAAGTGAGATTTTCCTTATTAAGTCCTGGTCCGGAACCAGGTGTGCACTCAGGAGAAATTTACTAACATAAATAACCACTCTGTAAACAGTGTGTGTGCACTCTGATCCGTGTAAACTTTAAGCTGCGGTACCGAACATCAGTAACTTTAAACTTTCGTTGTCATAAGGGGTTTTAAAATCATCTTATTATAATTTATGCAATTTAAAACAATATCGTAAAAATCTCATCTTTACTCATATTTTCATAAAAAATGCAACGTAAAAATAAACTCATGCCACACAATTTTTGTATTAAAAATATATATAATTTTATTTTTGAATAGAAAGAAATGCTGAAAATTTACTCGAGGGGATTAGAACATTTCTTAATCCAAAAATAGATGCAAGTATATTAAAGATAGAACTGGTATAATTAAATATGCGTAAAAATAAACTCATGGAAATTTTGTGGAACTAAATAACATAATTGAAATTTACTTATAAAATAAATTCCAGTATAAATTTTAAATAAAAAAAAAACTAACATAATCAAAATTTACTTACCTTCTTCTTTTACCGTGTGCCACGAATACAATAACTATATTTAAGAAATGAGATCGGAAAGAGTGGGTGAGTGAGAACTTACTAAAAATTCTATCTCCACTACAAATTCTTTCACTCACTAATCCTTCTCTTCCTTGGAAAATTGTTGTGAAAAATGAAGGTTGAGAGCTCCCTATTTATAGGAAAATTATGGGGAAGAAATGAAATTTATAAAAGTGTAGGGAGATGGGTAAAATTATAATTTTTTTTAAAATTAAAGAATGGGCAAGGTATGGGTTGAGTATGAGATGGGGATGGAGGCCATGTGGGAGTGCTTGCCACCATTCCCATTAAATAAATTTTTAATTAACTACTTACCTAAATAATTAATCAATTAGTTAATTAATTATTTTATTATTTTATTATTTTTCTTAATCATTATTATCATTATTATTATCATTGTTATTACTTTTAAACTATTTTTAGTATTTATTTATTTTATTATTTATTTTTGAACAAGAATTAAATTTAAATTTTGAAAACTCATGTGGGCCCCACATGGTCTTGTGAGTCCCACACAATTTCGAGACCCGAATGGATCTTACGTAACTTAAATAACTCTTATACGATTTTATGCATCCTACATAGTTTTGAAACTTGTGTAAACCTCCATACGGCTTCGGGACTCATGTGGGCCCCACACAGTCTTGCGGGCCCTGCATAGGATACCTATATTATTATTATTTTATCATATATTTCTACAAATTATATCAGTCAAAATATTATTTTATATACTTATTTACGTATATAAACAGTGTCTTATGGCTCCGGGACTCATGTGGACCCCACATAGTCTTGTGGGTCCCACATATGATACCTATATTATTATCATCTTATTATGTATTTCTACAAATTATGTCTGTCAAAATACTATTTTATGTATATATACTTATTTACGTGTACAAAGAGTGTCTATCCTATTTATCCTATGAAATTCTATTTTGACCAGGCCGACCTCCAAGGAGCGACTGAGCCGAAATGGTCTCTGAGCGCTCGCTTAGACAAAGTCTTTCTTAGGCATCAAACATGGAATCAATGATCCTACAGAAAAACACTTCTGTGTTGATATTAACTCAATGACTATTTTTATTATTTTATTATTATCGTGCTTTAATCATATATATATATATTTTTTTTTGGGTCATCACAACCCTTACCCTTATACCTCATTGAAATTAGGCTTGTCAAGAGTGCACTAATTTCAGACTTTTCATTTTTGACAAACCTCTTTTCAATATTGGCAAGGAAATCCTTAGCTGTAGTTATTTTATCTGACATAGTGCCCCTAAATGCTTCTGGAATGGCTCTCTTCATGATCATTTTACACATGCGATTTGATTTCTCCCACCTGTCAAAGTCCTTTTTCTCATTAGAGGTAGTTTTGTCCGTAATAAGAGGGGAAGAATCAACTCTTAACGCAAGGTCGAGATCCATGACTTCGAGAACAATTAAAAGGTTCTTTTCCCATGACTTAAAGTTCAAGCCATTTAGCATAGGAATATAATTGATATTGGATGTAATATTAGTAGGAGTCATAACTGAATAGAGAATAACAAACAACCATAAAAATTAAAACAAACTTACATAAATCCTGAACCAAAATTAAATTAGAAAAACAGGTAATTCCCATCTCAAGATATCATCTACTCCGTTAATATTTTATCTTTGGACAAATATATTAATTTGTAAGTGATATCTTGGTGCAGTAATAAAATGCCGATAATAAGAATATGTCGAATAATAAATCTTCTTTTGAGCTGAATTATTATTCACATGTTAAATAGATAGAAAAATTATCATGCATTTATTACCACAGGTGCGCGTGCAATTCTGTCAAAAATTTATCTTCTTTTGGGTTGATCAATTTTTACATATGTTAAAATTGATTGTCACAAGAGTAGTCATTTTGGCGTCTGCTGTTTTAATCAACTTCGTTTCAAAACATATATATATGTCCTTAAAAATACCCATATTTGAATTTATTTTATAACTTCTTAACCATCCTCCCTTTAAAAAATTGTTGGGCCACAATTTTAAATTGATTCGAATTTACTAAAAAATAAAATAAAAATTCAAACCAAATCTTTATCTCAAAAAATATCATAACTAAATTTAAACTGCAACTAAATATCTCACGGTCCCCGCAAAGAATAAAATTTCCCAAAATGTTATTATTATTATTATTATTATTATTGGATCCGAATTTTTAGATTAAAAAGAACAAAGATTTATTCAAATCAACCCAAAATTGAGAAATTATTTCCCAATGATTCAACATGAAACCGCTCTGATACCACTTGTAAGAACTTAAAGAGTATTTTTTTAATTGATGAGAACCATCGTCATGCCAGAATCAATCATATCAAATCATCAAGAACATTAAACTGAATCCATAGCGTTCCAAGATGTGTCGATCCGTGTGAATGACCTTTCAGATCAACACGTAATGTCCTGAGATTTCTTTTTACGTTCTCTGTATTCTCTTTGGGCGATGGGATGACAAAAGAGAAATTATAAAACTGTCCGTATGATCCGAGAACCATAACCACTATATATATAACCGTTGGCTATATATGTGTATTTCTATTTTCGCTCATCATAATAAATGGAAATAACAATTAAAGTATCTACACATTAAAGAACCACAACCATTTCGAATACATTAAAGACCATTATAATCCAAAATAACCGATTACTTTTAAATAGAGTCTTTCCTTATTAGACAGTCCACAACACATAATTGTTTCATATATATGCCCATAATTGAATTTTGATCCAACAAATGAACCCAACATAATATGAAGATAAATATTTAAAAGTCCGACAACTTTATAAATTTAAAATACTCATAACATAAGGTCTAAAAATTGAGCTAAATAGAAAAATAAAGCAAAATGGGTTGACAAAGGACTTGCTTCACTGATTGCTAAAATGCCTAGAAAGGCTTCACACATGAAGACCAAGTCATCGACACCATAATCAACTTGGCAAAATCAAAGTACACCCATTGGGGTTGGTATAGTCTTTCCAACAATTTAGAAAGGAAAATAAAAGAAGAGGGAAGAAAAGTTATTTCTTTCGCTCAAGGCAAAAAGTTTACCTCAACCTTAAAGTTGGGCTCATTTTGAGGTAAAATATTTTCTTCATTTATCTCATGACATTCAAAATTATGATATAGTAGGTAGGGTTGTTCATATCCGAACTGAAATTTCAATTAATTGATTTCTTCGATTCAGTTTGATTTTGTTATTTTTTAATTCTCAATTATTGATTTAGTTTCGATTTTTGTGCTCATGATCTGATAGTTACCCAAACCGAACCTATATATACGTTATTACAATATGTATAAATTATATATTATGTATATGATATATCTTAAAGTTACAAAATAGAAAGTGCAAATATTATTTGGGTGATTAATTTATATAAATAAAGTAATCAAGTAAAATATCTCATTTTTCTTTTAAAAAATGTATAATAATTTGAAAATCTGTTCGGATCAAATAACCAAACCAAACCATTACTTAACCGGACTATCAGTTAATCGAAAGGTTCTAATTAGTTTCAGTTCATAAAAATATTGAACTGAAACTTTAGGAGCCATTTAGTGTCACTGTCAAAAATTAGAAAAATAAAATTAGAAACAAAAGCTAAAAATTAGAAACAAAAAATTAAAAACTATAAACCACAAATTTGTTTTGTTAACATTTATAGAACTAATACAAATTAAAAACCTTATTAAAAAATTCTCATTTTCATATTTAAATCAAAATATCATAAAAATATGATTAAAATAATAAAATTACAAATAATACATATTTAAAGATCACTATAATAAAAATAAAATTTATTATAATTATTTTACTTAAGTGTTCTACTTTCAAATTTTACTTTACAATAAAAATTTTATTGGACACAACAATTAAAAAATAGTAAAATTATTTTGCAATTGGCTCTACTATTTTTTTTTTTAATTTATGTATATTTTTATTTTAATTATATTTGAATTCAACTGATCATTTAATTTTGATTTAATTTAAAAGTGTATAAAATGAAAACTTTAATCCAAAAAACTATTTTTTAATGTTAAAATTTCTAACATCAAGTTATCAAAACAACTGAAAATCATAAAATTTAGATTTTAGTTTTTAGTTTTTAGTAAATAGCTAAAAACTGGCAATAGAATGAGAAAACTAACAATAAAAACAAATGTGTTTTCATGATCTATTTTCTCACTGTGGAGAAATAGAAACAAAAAATAGAAAACAACAATAATATTAAATAAGCCCTTATGTTCTTCTAGTTCATAGATGTTTGGTTTAGATGATAGAACCCTAAGCATTTGAATGATTGAAAACCATTAAATTTGATTTTCAATTTTTTTTTTATAGATAATCAAAATTGACAACAAAAATAAAAAGTAAATAATTATCTAATTAAACAAATGCAAATTCAACCAATCAAAGTGGACCTTAAAAATTATAAAAAATAAGTAAATAAATAAACATTCAAGGTTCTAAAGTTGACTCATACTAATTATGTAATCATTAAAGTTAGAAGTTTTAATATTCAGAATATTCAAAGTCCTCGTGATTTTATATTGAATTTTTTTTTATACAAAATCGATTTTTCTAAATAATAAAATCAAATTTACTAAATTCATTTTTATTGTAATAAAATAGTAAGATTATTTACACAAATAGAGGCATAACAAAAATTCAATTTCATGTTAGTATTATATTTTAATAAATATTATAAAAATATGATAAAATGATTCTTCTTGATAAAAGTATAATATTTTGATAAAACTCCTCAATGAAACTCCAATACCATAGAATAGAAAAAAATAACATACCCCCGCAGGCATGACGCGGTAGAAAGGTATCAGCAAGTAAGAAGGAGTATTAGGGTTCAATTCTAGGTAAATACACTCACGGAACCAGTGGTACCTGTGGATGGTAAGAGTTTAATCTGTGAGTTAGCGAGGACCATGGATTAGGGGTGTACAAAAATTATTGAAAAATCGAAAATCGGACTGAAACCATAAATGGTTCGATTTTTCAATTTTCGGTTTCAATTGCGGTTTTCAAAAATAAAAAGTTTGGTTTCGGTTTCGATTTCGGTTTTATGTTGAAACCGAACCGAAAAAAACCGAAAAACCGATTTATATAAGATATATATATATATATATATAATATGGCTAGTAAAAATATAGCATGCAATATAGTCATATAGCCACTATAGAAAAAAAAAAATCTTTTATAAATTTTTAAGAACTTTATGAAAAATAAAGGTTATTTTTGTTAAAAGTGTCCAACATATTTTATTTTGTTAAAATTATGAGTCCCTATAAATAATTAAAATGCTCAATAAATTTTCAACAACTTTATGAAAAATAAAGGTTTTTTTTGTAAAAAAAAACCGAAAAACTGCAACCAAATCGCCAAATTTTCGGTTTTCAATTAAAGCACAATTTCGGTTCGGAAATCTCAAAACTGAAAATTTTGATTCGATTTTTGGTTATGGCCAAAACCGAACCGAACCGAACCATGTACACTCTTACCATGGATGGTGAGAGTTCTCAATGAGCCAGCGGGGATTGTTGATGGTAATGAAGATGTGTCTTGAGAGTCAGGTTGACCGAACGTCCAACTGATGCATAGAAGTTGTGTCCGCATTCTAGACTTTACCTTGATCAACGAGACTTGGGGGCAGAGGATACTGATCTGTAAGTTTGGTGCCGCACCAGGGGATCCGAAGGGTTCGTTGATGGCGAAGTTTCTATGTAATAAAAAAAAAAAAAGGGGAAAAAGAGAAAAAATAACACACTACTAATAAATTTTAAGGAAAACACTAACTATATACACTCCATGAAAGTGCACCTAAAGAAATTTTCTTCTTCTTCTTCTCGCCGCCCCACGGCGGTTCTCTCCGCTGCTGCTTCCAGCTTGCCCTTCCGTTCTCTCAGTTGTCTCTATTCTACAGTTTTGACATCACTTCGTATGTATTTTATTATATTTTATTTTCATTCATCTGCAGTTGCGCAGAATCAGGTAGCAAACTACACATAATTTCTACAGATGGAGGTGGAGGCGGGCGAGGAACTGAATTTGTAGGTGGCACTGACGACACCCATTCCTGGGTATGTCTCGCTTATGGGTTCGAGCGCTTTCAGCCGGAAGGAGGCGTTCTGATTTTGTCTTTGCCCTTCCTGGCGGGTGTACTCCTCCGCCCTACCACAATCTCAGTTACCCAATTCCAAATTTCTCTAGTCTGAGAATCTCCTTGAATTCCCTTTTATGCTCTTCTGCCCCGGGTGATGTTTTGCTCTATCTCCTCTCTACTTTCAGAACTACTTATTTGAATTCCACGGGATTATGACATATGTTGTTCCTCAGGTTCTTTGTCCAACAGCGCCACCTTCACAAGTGGCGTCGAGAGAGCACCGACTGGATTAAAGTATCACCTGTTAGTGTCATGCTTGCGTCCTCCATCCATTTGTCAAGGCAGCGGTGGGTTTTGCACAGTAGCCAGATCAACAGAAGATATATTATCGGACTCCGCTCAATGCAATCATGAAATTGTTAATTTGCGAAATTCGGACGCTGATTGTGCTAGGGATAGGGCTGTTGATGGGCTGAAGAGGAAGGATAAGCATCCAAAAGGTGTGGACTTCACCAAAATTGATGCTAACCTACTTCCAACTGTGATTCTTGTGGGGCGCCCAAATGTGGGCAAGTCGGCTTTGTTTAACCGGTAAATCTGACAGTTCGTGCAAAAAAAAAAAAAAAAAGGAGTTTCTTCTTCCTCTTCTTAATTCCCAGTGCAGGTTATGTTGGTGGCTTGGTGTTTCAGATGTCTTGCCTGCTTTATTTTCCTTTGTTTTGTTTTGCGCTGTAGCTTGATTCGGAGGAGGGAGGCTCTGGTGTATAATACTCCTGACGATCATGTTACTCGGGACATACGAGAAGGCATTGCCAAATTGGGAGACTTGCGATTTAGGATATTGGACTCCGCTGGCTTAGAAATGGCAGCATCTTCGGGTTCTATTCTTGACCGAACTGCAGAAATGACTGCAAATGTCATCGCGAGGTCTCAATTTGCCGTCTTTCTGATAGATGTGAGGTTAGTTTTGTTGGTGAGATTGGGTTGTATTGTGGACTTTATTATGTTCAATACATATTGTAACACACTTGAAAGATTGTGGTTGGAAGAAACAGTTAGTGTTGGAACGGCAAAACATGACTGTATGTTGCTCTAGTGGGTGTGCATTTGAAACAATTTGTGAGACTTGCACAGGATACCGTCCACTATTGGGTGTTTGTAATCTGTCATTTTATGTAATTTCTCTTTGTTTAGAATTCCTGTGAAAGGCTGATAACGGATTTCCCATGGTTGTGGGTGTGTTAGAATAAGGACTGTCTTGTTAATTGGGAGAAGGTTTTTAAGCCTTAGAACATTGGTGTTTGAGAGGCTTGGAGTCTCAAAACATTTCTTTGGTGGGTAACTAGTCAGAATTTGAGTCCTTTGGGAATAAAGTGATCCAAAGTAAACATGGTGCTCCTTCAAATGGTTGGGATGATTTAATTGGGGTTAATGCAACTTACACGAGTCCCTCCTTCAAAAAATATTTCTTAGGTTAACTATTTTTTCATTCCTTGGCTAAATCTGAATCTAGGTGATTGGAGGAGATTTTAGTTGTGGAAGGATCATTGATTAAGTAGTGCTTTGTTTTCCAATTTGTTTCCTCACTCATATTGTCTTTTCAATTGCCACAATGCTTTTGTGTATAACGTACTTTGTTGGTTTTGATGGGAGGCGTTGGAATTTCTTCTTCAAGAGAAACTGGAATGAGGGAGAGAGAGAGAGAATTGATTTTATTCAATTGTTGAATGTTCCAGACTCTGTTTTTTCTCAAGAATATGGATAGTTGGGTTTGCACCTTGGCTTTGAGTGCTCTTTCTTGTGAATCCCCTTTTTGTTCACTTAACCATGAATTTGGTGTTGTTCCTTTCTATTTTGTGCTTCTTTATTTTTAAAACTAAGATCCCTTGGAAAAGCAGGGCCTTTACTTGGTCTTTGATTCTTAATCGGATTAATGCTAGTGATTTGTTGCAGCTAAGAAGACCTAAATAAAGTCTGGAGTTTGTGTCCTATGCTTTCAAATTGGACACATGCCCCCAAATACACATAATCCTAAACTAAACACACAGTTATCTACTAACTAAAAACCAGGTTCTATTGCTGCATTTGGTGAATTTTCAAGGTCAATTTGTTTCATTTCAACATGATACTCTAGATTTTAGGTGAATTGAAGATAGTTCTTGAACATTGGGAGTCTAGTTTATGGTTTTGCATGATTAGATTGAGTATTTTGGGAATGTGTAATATATAGTTGTAGTGTGTGTGTGTGTGTGACACAGTGTGTGTGTGTGTGTGTCTATATATATAAATCCAACAATATGGAGACAAATTATTGGAAAAATGAATGCCATTTATCATGCCTTGGGCAGATTTTCAAGCTTTTCTACTCCTTTCTCAAGTGTGGAGGTCTGGAGGACATGTTTGCAAAATTATCATTGATGGACAATGCCCTGTAAATATGGTTTCTACAAATGGGGTCACTTGTATGCAACTTCATCCATAACCTCATCCAGGGCCTTATGAGATGTCTTGGATTGATAACACTACCTTACATGTTTATGAAGATGTTTGGTTCCTATCCAAATGGGTGCTTACTTTGATAATATTTGGTGTAATATGATACCTATGAAGATTGACCATGTACTCCTTGGTTGGATGATTTGGATGTGACTCAAGGACATGACAACACATGTCTTCCACCATAATGGGAAGAAAATCATTTTGAAGTCCGTTCTACCAATCAACCAAGAGAAAGAATTAGTCACAATTACTCAACTTGAAGACAATATAAGGATGGAAATGAATGTGCTTGAAGTCGCCCAAAGTCCTTGAAACATTCCAATTGTTGAGTTTGTCATTCCTGATGTGCTTATTGATGCTAACTCTCAATTCAAGTTTGTGATGCTGCCAAAGGATCGTGGTTTCTTGTATCACTCAAGCATTGGCTTTCAAAGAATCCAAGTTTGCTTCTTATCTTGATCCTCCAACATTTCAAAATTTGAGGCCAAATTTTTTCTAACTAGGAGAGAGTTGATGTAGGACAAGAAGTAAGACTTTGAGAAGATCCATGTTGGATAATAAGAATTGGGACAAAGGATTGTTGTGTTCGGTTACTAGCTAATGCGCTTAGTTAAGGGTTATGTGTATTTGAGGGTGTGTTTGTAATATTTCAGTATTCTAGGGGTATGTTTGTAATGAAATTAGTTTTAGGGTTTTATATGTAATTTTGAGTGAAGAGGCTTCCTTGTAAATAGTGTGTGAAAGCCATGATGTAAGCAGTTGTCGTTGAATTTGGATTGGATTTGAACTTGAGTTTCCCCTTGGTATTTGCTCTCTCCTCTTTTCCCCTTCCTTCCTCTCTTCTATTTCCTGTAAAATTTTCCATGGCTGCAGAACCTTGATGCTGCCTCTGCATCACTAATGCTCATATTTGCCTGCATTGTTTGTTTGCTCAGTAGGTATGAGGTAGGTTGTTTGATATTCTTGAGGAAAGTTGAGTAGGTGCAAGGTGAGGAAGTTTCTTTGGAAGTGTGTTTTTTTGGCATTTATTTGGTGTATTTAGAAGGAGCAGGGAGTGCTGGGCTTTGTAAGGGACAGGAACATTCCCTTACTTGCTTTGGTGTAGATTTAATTTTCTTGCTTCACTTTGGTGCGCATCTTTTGGTGATTTTCATGGAGTGCCTTAGTTAGATGTGCAGAGAGACTAGAGGGCTTTGCTTCATTGTTGTTCTTTGTTTATATTTTTTTTGGTTAGAGTTTTTGTTTTTGTTTTTGGCGTCCTTGTATTTTCTTCCTTCTTAATTCGAAGCTTCCCCCTCCCCACTCTTCCAAAAAGGGGAAAGAAACAAACACCCTGTCCATTATTTTTAGGATTTATGTGGTCAAGAAGTTGATTATAATGTGGCATTTTTGAATTTTGTACTATACCAGTGGATTGCAATAGAAAAGTAGAATACTACTCTGGATCATCCAGTCATATTGTTGCTTTATGCTCCTTTTAGGTGCTGATTCTAATTGTTTTATTGATCCCACACTGTTAACTAGAGAAGGACTACATCCCATGGATCTGGAGGTCGGAAAGTGGTTGCGCAGGCATGCTCCAGGAATCCGTACTATCCTAGTTATGAATAAATCTGAATCACTTGATGGTTCTGGCTTTCTTGCTGCAGCTGCTGGTGAAGCCTATGCCTTAGGATTTGGGGATCCTATTGCCATTTCTGCTGAGACTGGACTAGGGATGGCTGAACTTTATGAAGCCCTTCAACCTTTGCTTGAGGACTATGTGCTTCAAATTGCAGATGGTAACAAACCTTTTCCTTGCAGGTTTTCTCTGCCATAATGAATGCTCTATTCATTTCCAATAATTCTGTTTCAAACTGAATGAATATGTGGTATATACCCGTAATGTTTCATGTTGATTAGGCAATTGATTTCTTCTTTTAGATTCACATTTAATGTATTTTGTCTTGGACTCTAGTATCATATGATTGGCAATTATGTTTTAATATAACCTTCCTACTTAAAATTGTTATATGGAATATCTGCTGTTTTGCGAGGTGTGATTTGTGTAATAGTTTTCTGACACTCTGTGTATGAGTCTTTGACCTTGGTATCATCTGAAGATTTCCTATGATTGGATGTGACACATTTGATTTATGTTTTTAGTTAGTCTCAAGACTGAGTTTTTTCTGACACATGTGTATGATTCTGGTATCATCTGAAAATTTCCTATAATTGGATGTGATACAATTGATTTATGTTTTTAGTTGGTCTCAAGACTGAGATTTTTCATGTCTGTGTAGTTGACCCTCTAATGATTAGTAAATGATAATCTATTAATTTCTAATACATAATACATTTTGAGGACAAATTAGTTTCATGGTAGATTGCTAGTAGCCCTATTATGCAATAGTGAGAACTTTTTTTTTTTTTTTAATAAAACTTCCATATGAAAATTATTGGAAGAAAATAATTTAATGAATAATTCGCATTGCTAGCTATCTTCCAACTTTAGGCATGATAATCAATTAAAATTTGTCAGTCACTCATCACTTCTCATCACTTTTTCTTTTCTGCTGGCAATTCTCTGATGATTCTACATCCTTCATTCTATTATAATGAATTGTTGGCCCTAAAATTGAAAGTGGAAGTCACAAGAATGGCACTTGAGCCAATTGTTTTTGACAATTTTAGGGGTAAAATAGTTGTTCTCACAGATTTAATTCTGTGAAATTGATATAAATTCTATGGAGGACTTAGAATTATGCATTTCTGCTGAAAAGACCAGAAAGATGTCTACAAGGACTTCCTTTAAATCTTTGTATTTCTGTGTGTTTTTAAGAAAATTTCTATATGGATGAAAGTCATGAGGAAAAATTTATATTTAATTAACTAATAAATTTTGTCTCTCCTGTGATTATTTAATACTAATGTTTTGCTCACACACTCTATGGGAATATTAGAAGGGAAAAAATTCATATTTTGATTCTTTTAATGAAAATGTATAATACAACATTAATTGGTAAAAATAAGAAAATTCATTAAGAAAGAGAGAGATTACAAAAAGAGGATAATTGCTTGAACATAAAGAAAACAAAGGAACATGAAAAAATGTAAAGCTGAAATTGAAAACTAAGGTGTAGTCCCAAGAGGGGGGGTGAATTGGATTTAAAAATTTTCTTTTAATTCTTTTCAAGAATCCTGAACTTCTTTTTCTTCTTTTAATGAATTCTTTACTTCTTGTTGATTTATTCAAACAATAAATACTTAAAAACAAAATTCAATCTACAACCAACAAAGTACTTAACCAATCAATTTTCCAATCATCCACAATATGCAAACTAAGATAGAAGATTCAGCTTGTGTTTGTTTGCAGCCCTGTTGTTAATGAATTTGCTTTCTTAAAATGAGGTGCAATATAAAATCCAATACTCTTTCCAAAAGTTTATGCGTTAAATAAACTTTTAGTTTAAAGAGTCTTTGAGTGTTTCACCAATTAACGTACTCCCTTACGGTTTCTGCAAAGAATGGATCAACCAACTTACTCCCTTTCAGTTTCCGCAATCTCAAAAACAAATTAAGTTTAAGTTTACTTAATATCAAATCCACGTAGTGTTTATGATTAAGGAATTAAAAACTTCCACGCAGTTCGTATATGCTGTAAGTAAAAAGAGTAAGGGAAAGAGAGAGTGAGACCATGGTTTTTACAAGGTTCGGCTTATACCCAGCTTACGTCATCGCCTTTGGCAAACCACCAAAGGATTCACCAAAACCAGTTCCTTTACTGGGTGGAACAACACCGTTTACACAACACTTCTTCGATTAGGCTAAAGTCCGCCTCTCCAAACGATACACCCTCGTTCGGTCACTCCTTCAATTAGGCTAGAGCAGCACCTCTCTAAGCGATATCCCCTTGCTTAGCCAACGATCCAAACACCTCGAATCGTCCAAGAACTACAAAAGATATGAAGTAATCTCTGCGTACAATAGCACTCTCAAAACAGAATAGATTAGTACAATTTCAGCTCTAGGTACTTTAACAATTTAAATACCAATAAGAAATAGAATTGAAGCTCAAAGGTAGAATTCACCAAGTGTTCCTTTGTGATTTGAGAAAACTCAGTATGAGAACTTTAGGTTGGTGTTTTAGCAGCAATTCAGATGATTTCCCTCCAGCAAGAGTATGAGCAATATGAAACTTTTAAGAGAGATTGAAAGATTTGATGCAAGTATGCTGTGTGATTGCTTGTGCATAAATTTCTTGGGATTAAGGTAGTATTTATAGGTTTCTTAGAATTAGTTTCCTTGTTCCCCAAGTTTACTTGGAGTGTCTTCCAAGTTTTTATAACGTTCATAATTGAAAAATCAATTTTTGAAATTTTCCCATTGGAGTTAAAAAAATCAAATCCCGTGGAGTCAGTAGGTTGACCAGGCGACTGGATAGTATATTTCCATAGGGTCAGTCGGTTGGATAGGCGGCTGACACCTTTCTGTTTGTCAAAAATTAAAATCAGGAAATTGTCAGTCAGTTGGCTCGACACAATTCAAAATGGGTCAGTCGATTGGGCACTGTCAGTCGGCTGGGTGATTTCAGTTCATTGAGTCAGTCGGTTGGGTAGTTAATTTTGCTGTTGTTTTTCTGTTAGTCGGCTGAGTATACCCAGAGTATTTCTGGTCAGTCGGCTGACCAGTCCTTTTTTTGATTTTTCATTTTTGATCAAATTTAGTTTTGCTCTCCTGTTTTGATCTTTCATAAAACATTTTCTGGAGTTTTAAAATAGGTCTCTGAGTCCATGCTTTCCCCTGAAGAGCTTCAACAATATTTCAAAAGATAGTTAAATATTAAAGCACTTACATAAAGACTTCTAAGCCATTTGTCATTCTTAAAAACTTAAGTCTTCATGCTTTGGTCTTCTTCTCGTCTTCAAGCTTTAAGATACTTTGAGCTTTTCATCAAATTCTCTTTAATATCCATGCTCTCATTATCTTCAAGCTTTAGTTTTTTGATACTTAACTACTCGGAGAAGCTTTCACTTGACTTGTCTTTGATTTTCAGCCAAGGTCTTAAATTTCGATTTCGACTCAAATTTCGAAGCTCCAAAAGTACGGAAATTTCGATTTTGATGTCAATTTCGATTTCGATTTGAAAAAATAACGAAAACTAGTAGTAAAGAATGGAATTCTTTGTGAGACTTTAGAAATGGATAACAAACATAAAAATATAAGTTTTAAGACTAATATATTACAAATTAAATACATCTATGTCTTGTATGAGGTGGAAAAGTTGTAAAATAGTACGTGTATTAAACATGTTTGTAAGATTATGTACATTAAACATATTTAGTTAATGCAAACGAAATTCATAAATCATTTAAATCTTATTTATTATACAAATATTGATAATTTAGACATGAATGGTTAAATAAAATATTATAAGTTTATTTTTTTCATATAATTTCAAAAGCACTTGTGATAACCTTTTGTTTCAATAAAATAAATAAAATAAATTAAAAGAGAAATTTCACTTCACTCTTGAGGTTTCAATATATTTCGACAAATTTCGCTAAAATTTTGAGGTTTCGATAAATTTCGGATGATTCGTTGAGATTTCGATGGAAATTATGCTAGACGGAAATCGACAGCTATTTCGTTTCGAGGGTGACGGAAATCGGAAATTTCGATAGTTTCGTGGAAATTTAAGACCATGTTTTCAGCTTGCTTTTATGACAAACATAAGTGTAGAGTTATGTTATCCTGAAACAAAGTCACTCAACAACACATCTTAAAACATCTTCATTTGTTATCATCAAAACAAAGATTGAAAAGCCTAGTTAGGCCAACAGAAATAAATTAAAATTGAAAAAAAATTAAAACAGTGACATCTTCCTGTTTTTTCTGAAACTCATCCTTAAAAATTCCAGTGTTTTCCCCATCAAGTTTACCAAATTGTTTTAATCAAAGCACATGTCTAGAGATTCTCTCCGGAAAACCTGGAGTAAGGGAAAAGCAAATTCTCTAATTTTTGTGGACAAATCCTCAGCTTATTAAATGTGTAATAAACACTATCCACTAAATATGATAGGAGAATAAAAAAAATTCAAAAAAAATTGCTCCTTTTTGATATTAAGGAAGCAAACCTAGATAACTTAGATAAGTAGATTATTGACATGGAAAACAATTGAAGCCAAAGAAACCCCCAAAATATAGAGATTTAGTACATACTACTGCTTGCTTCTCAAATCGTTTGGTTCACCATGTTGCAAAAATGACATGCAAAGATGAATATTTAATTACATATACATATTTTTTTGTGGGGGTTAAGTGTATAATTACATAAACATCAAATGGTTAGTGAAAGGCAGCTGTTTTTCAGTTCAAAGTTTAACCTTGAAAATTTTTCTAATCTATTAAACATGCTAGTTCTCTACTTGGCTGTTTTAATGGCTTGCATATTTTGAACATTGATAGTCTTAGATTTTGTACTTGGGTGGCATCTGGCATCCCTTTAATGAACTCTCTCTTTGCCAATCATCAAATAAGATGTTTGTTCTCATTTGAGCTGGGATTTTGAGGTAGACAATAAGCTATTAAATGTTTTTTAAAATGCCTTTTTACCTAAACACTTGATTATGAGTCAACAAGCCCAAAAAAATACAAGTACTGGACCAAGCTAAAATATAGCTGTTTTAGATTTGGTAAAGAATTTCTTGGGGGCTAGATGGACTGATTTTTTTATTTTTAGAAATAATGATTGCTCATTCATTGAATAGAGTATGATTCTCTTGAGTAACACAATTTGTTGTTGTTGCTGCTCTGCTGCAAACTCTTTGGCTATAAAATATTGTGATGTAGTGGCAGCTATACCATTATAAGATGGACTTTCTGTTGAAACTTATTCTACTATTCCTGATCATTTTACATAGGAGGTTTTTACAACCAAACAACTTGTAATTTTAGATTTGAACTACAGAACATGAAAGCTATAATTGCGAGCAAAATTTCAATAATCACACCTCTAAAGAAGCTCTAAAAACCAGTCACAAAGAACACTTAGAATAAAAAAAAAAAAAAAAAAAAAAAAAACTGCACATATAAACACCAAAGATTCAAACAAAGAAAGCAAAGGTGATGTTTTAATGTTTTATTCCCTTTTCTGTGTGATCTGGGTGTGTAGGGATCCTGCTTTGTTCCAAAATTGTGGACTCCACAAAACAACTTCATGACTTCGTGGATCATTCTCATGTCGTGGAACTATCTGCTGCATAAGCACTTTTATTGTTATGATGTAAAATGTTTAAAAAGTTGGGTTAGGTATTGTTCATTTTTCTTTTTTGTTGTTTTTCTTTGTGTGCGCACATGTTTTTTTTTTCTTTTTCTTATTGTGAGGACTTCTGGTTATTTGCTCCCTTATAATTTCTTTCTATCTCTTAATATATTACTGTAGATATCTAAAAAGAGCACTTCAATATTGTTGGGTGGAAGTCATGGAATGTTGTCTGCAACTATTTGTCCTCCTGATAAAACAGAGCTCCCAACTCAACTAAAAGAGAAAGATGCTGGACACTAAGAGAAAACAGTCGGCAAATAAGGAGGAAATTAAAAGAGAGTAAAAATAAAGATAAACCCAGTTAGGATTCCAATCTCAGTTTCCTCCAAATTGTGCATAACTGAGCCTTTATGTAGGCTTTTATCATATAGAATAAAAAATAATTTGGGAAATAATGACAAATCACCAAATAAGGAAACATAAATTGGGAAATAATAGAAAATCCTCAATTAATGAAACATAATAGCAAACCCTAAATGCTGAAAAATGTATAACTAAATCCAATTATGTTCACAACCTTTTTTTTGCCTGCCATAATGGATAGCTGTAAGCCTATTTTGTCCATTATTTGTTGGGGTTTTAATTCTTCTCATTGTCCTTCATCACATAAGAGATGGGTGGTCAAAATACCATCCTTATCCTGCTCATCTGATCACCCTCAAAGAGGGGAATGCTCGCTAGACTTTCAAGCAGAGTGGTGCCACATATAAAATATCACCCATTTTCGCCTGCCATGTTGGATAGCCATAAGCCTATCTTGTCCATTATTTGTTGAGGTTCTAATTCTTCCCATTGTCCTTCATCACATAAGAGATGGGTGGTCAAAATACCATCCTTAGCCTGCTCATCTGATCTCCCTCAAAGAGGGGAATGCCTACTAGACTTTCAAGCGGAGTGGTGCCACATATAAAATATCACCCATTAAACCAGATGAATCTGATAAAATTGATATTTTGGGATGATAAAATTGGCCGTTATTGGAAATCAGAGTGTTGTGTGGATCAATGGAGAGATAATTTTGGAGAGAAGAAGAGGAGGGCTGGGTTATATGCATAAACAGGGAGAGGAGAAATCACAAACATGGGTTGGGAGATCAATGAGACAGAGAAGGAGACAGAGATTTACAGCAAAAACAAAAGAGGGCCAGGGGAGGAGTTTGTGAGGAAGATGTAACAAGCTAGCAACGTCTGCATGAAAAAGATGGTGGAGAGGGGAAAAAAATTAGGGAATTGAAGGAGGTGTAGCAGGAAAAGGAAGAATGAAAAATGCAGCTGTAACATGGAAAGGAGGCCATGCTTCTGCTTATATAGAGAATACATGCATATATATATATATATATATATATATACATATATATTGTAAGATTAGAATTGGCTGGACAAGGCATGAGGTGTGCTTGCAGTCTAATCTATTTTTTTTACTGTAGCATCATGACTATCAAATTGCTTTGTTTAAACTGATTTATGTTACAATATGTCATTTTAAATATCTGTTTTGCATTTTGATGTTTCTAGATGAAGGTAATCAGAAGAGTAGTTCATCTGAGGTTGAGGAGTCTAAGTTGCCATTGCAGTTGGCGATAGTAGGACGGCCCAATGTTGGGAAGTCGACATTGCTTAATGCTTTATTACAACAAGATCGTGTTCTGGTGGGGCCGGAATCTGGTCTGACAAGAGACTCAGTTAGAGTCCAATTTCAATTTCAAGGGCGAACTGTATACTTGGTAGATATTTGTTCCTTTTTCCATGCTTTGTACTCTAATTAATTTTAAATAAACACATTGTTGGTCAATTTTTTTGAAATAAACAAGAATATTTGCACCAATTCAGTATAGGAAGGAACAGTTCCAAATCTCGAAATGTTTCAATTCATTTTTTTGGTTATCCTTTTTCTATCTTATTTTCGGCATGAGCATGACACACTTTTAATATATTTAGAGATCTATTCATTTTTTTGGGGTTTAAGTTCTTTTCCATGTTGCTTTCTTGTGTTTTGACTTTTGAGGCCCATTTTTTTTTTTTTTTTTTATAATATTTAGAACTGTATCGTGCCAATCAGGGTGTTCTGAGTTTTGATGTCTATTTCAATGGATAAATTTCTTTCTTGTCAATCAGGGAACATATGCATAATCCTATTCTATTTTTATTGAAGCTAATTCCTTCTCTTATTGTATTTCCCTTGCTCTACAGTGTTATCAGCATCTATGTCTATGCCTTCTCTTAAGCCAATCTTCCTTGTTCTGTTTCTGCTGGAATACCTTGATTTGTTCTCTCACGTTTCTTTATTTCTAGCACATTAATTGTATTTGTTACGGAATGGGAGATGCTAGGGTCTCTTTAGGGTTGTTTGCCTCTTTTATGTTGTATTTCTCTTTCTTCTCTTAATGTATCTTCTTTTAATTATAAAAAAAAAGTGAGATGCTATGATACCCGACTACAGATCTAAAATTGTATGATAGTCAGATTGGGACTCTAGATTCATTTTATCCTTGTCTTGATGGTATTCAATAACATGTAATATGGTTTGTCTCTACATGTTAGATTGATTTGATGTGTTTTTTCCCCCTTGCTGTGCATTGTATAACATAGTTAGGTTTGGTTATTCAGGTTGACACTGCAGGTTGGTTGCAAAGGACAAAGCAGGAGAAAGGCCCAGCTTCCTTGAGTATTATGCAGTCAAGAAAAAGCCTTATGAGGGCTCATGTAGTTGCTTTGGTCCTTGATGCAGAAGAGGTGATTCATGCATCATGCTGTTCTTTATTTTTGTTTTGAACCTATATATTTCTTTATTTTATTCAAATATCATGTTGTTTTTTTCTTCATTGTTATTGGTACTCTGATGGCACTAACACTTGGAGGACATTGCCCTTCTAAACTCCATGGGCATACCCTTTTTTTTCCAGATAAACCAAGCAACCTGTTCCATAAACTCCAAGCAGATGAGTGGTGCTAAAAAAGATGGGGGTGATCCTGTCGACACTCTGTTAAGGACTGCTAACCAAATAAATGCCTTGACCATGGAGAGAACTTTAGCCTTTCCGATACAGTTAGCAAAAGGAAAAGACAAAGAAGAGGGACCAGAGAAAGATTTGTAGGAGAAAATCCCAGAACCATCCAATGTCCAGATCATATAATCCTTCCTAGAAAAAGGTTGAAAAGCATCAAAAAAAAAAAAAAGCAAAGAGCAGAGTGCCTCCTGATCATACGATTCATGTGAAAACTAAAATTCTAGGAAAGAGATTCCTCACAACAATGCTGAATCGCTGATAGAAGAAATCGGAGAATTGTGTAATGTTGAGAGCTGAAAAAATGAGGGAAAATGATAGAGAGAAGTATCTCCCATGCACACATCCTCCCCGAGTGGATAGTAGAACCATGGCCCACTTTCAATTGAATGGGAGGAAAATATGAAGAAAAAACTTGTGAAATGGACTTCCAAGAATTTTAAGCAGCTTTAGTACAAATATTAGCACCTTACCCATTCTCTTGCAAGAAAGTTTACTTTTATTTATCTCTTGATAAAGAAAATGAACCTCCAAGGGGAACTGCCTTTTCAAAACCCATCAGAGCAATGTTTTTAGACTGCAAATCGCCAAGATCCAGAACCTCCCTTAATCTTAGGCCTTCAATCAACCTCCCAATGAACTAAGTGATGCCTCCTCTTTCCCCCTTCTGGTCAAAGAAAATCTGTCATGATGCTCTTTACCACACTGGCTGCCGGGTTGAGATTCTAAACAAAGACAAATAAGAAAGAGGATTAGAATAAAGGCAAGACTGAATCAAGCTGACATATACCCTCAGAAAACAGACCACCATTCAACGGTTCTTCCTAGGACGCTTGGACACTTGGGCAACTACTCCCAGAAGGCCACTGATTGATGATTTCCGAACCCTAAATAAGTCACAGGCCAACGCAAAACACTATAAACAACTAAAGAAGCAACCTCTCAGGTCCTAGTCGAACACAAATTAATAGCTGCAATACCACTCTTTCCCATATTAATATTTAGTCTAGGAACCCTCTTCAAAAGTCCAACGAAGATATTAATAAAGGAATCCCAGAAAAAAATGATATCATTAGCAAACTGTGAATGAGATACAGCAACGTCCCCACCCCAACGGAAACCCCTCCGCAAAACCTTTACCCACAACCCTATTTTGCTCATGAGTCATGTCCATACCGAGAACAAATTGAAAAGAGGATGAAGGGTCACAATCCCTAACTCTCCTTGAGGCTATAAACTTGGTCTTAGGTCTCCATTAATAATGACTGAGAAGGAAGCAATAGTACTTGACATGCAACTCCTCGTCCAACAACCCTAGCTATAAGCCTACACCCTAAATCTTTGTATCTGAGATATTTCTAAAAACTTCCAACTAGTTTTTTTGTAAGATTTGTCAAAATCCAGCTTAAAAATAACCCCCTTTCCATACCTTCTGTTCAGAAATTCACCAAAATTTGCCTACTACTAATTAAAGCTCTCTGAGAATAAGAAATAGTTTCCTCTAGAACTGCACTCAATTTATCAATAAGAACCTGGCAATAATTTTATGCATCTTAGTCACCAATCTAAGAGGCCTAAAATCCTTCCCTTAATATGAGGGATCTTCGTGGGCACAAAAGTAATTGAGGGCAAATCAATACCCTCATCAATAACCTACTAGCATTAACTCCCGAAAACTTTTATGAGCTCATTTCTCACCACCTCCCTGCAATCCTGAAAAAGTGCCACATTAACCCATCCAGTCAAGAGCCTTATCTCTTTGCAGCAAACACAACATTTCTAACCTCCTCCGTAGAAGGCCTTTCAATCCAAGACACCTGATCACCATAAATAGGACACCGATACAAATCCTCTGTCTTAGGCCTACAATCATCTTCCTCTGGATCAAGACTTTTGAAAAAAAAATAAAAAATAGTAATCTCCTTAACAATAGAACTAGAATTCCAAATAACATCACCCTCACTAGTTTCCAAATCATCAATCATACTTTTCCTCCCCTTCCCATTAGCGACCCATGAAAGAATCTGGAAAATGGAAATGTAATTGCCTTCCCGACCCAATTGAATTTTAATTTTTGTTTCCAACTCCATTCTTCCTTGAAAATCATATTATGTTGCTCATTTCTTAAGATGCGCATGTCTCATAGCCTCAACCGCAGACAACTTCCCTGAATCCTTCCTCCCTACCCAAACACTTTTGTCTTCAGAAAAATACTAGCCTTCATTATTTTGAGACCCCCAGGACCTCTGCATTCCACTTGTTCAAAACATCCTTTTGATGCTTCAACAACTAAATAAACTTGGAAACCTTCCCACACATAACTGGAAAGTTTTGCGAAGTTTCCTTAACCAAAGAATGGAAATCACATATTCTCAAAAGAAATAGGGCCCCATCTAATAACATAAGGGATACTTCAGTATATTGCAAAGTTAATACTTGATCTTATAACTTTGAATTTTTGATATCTGTTTTGGCTGCAAGTTTTTTTTTTTTTTTCCCCTTGGAAGTGACGCCATTTGTATTTGTATTATACCAAAATTGTGTAAATCTTAGAAGTGTGGTGGCAATTTAAGTTCAGGCTTGACTCTCCTAATTGTATGGTCTGTATCGCTTACTACACTGTCACTTTTTTATTTTTACCCGTGCATGCTTTTATTTTTAATCTTATTAACACTTACCTTTATACCTAGTGGTATGTGAAAATAACAAATAGATAGATTAAAGTGTGCTGATAGAATTTTTTTTGGGGTACACTGATTTTGTTATTCCTTGAAGAGATTTCTTTTCTGCATCTAATTGATTTATTTGCTCTATCTGTTATGTATATGAATGACTAGATTGCAAAAGCTAGAAGCAGCATGAAGCATGCTGAAGTAGTTATAGCAAGACGAGCTGTGGAAGAAGGGCGTGGATTGGTCGTGGTTGTGAACAAGATGGATCTTCTGAGAGGAAAACGCAACTCCAAGCTATATGAGCAGGTTATCAAAGCTGTCCCTGAAGAAATTCAGACAGTAATGCCCCAGGTTCGGAAGTTGTTCATTGCTCTATATGTCTATGATTAATTTTCTTTAACTCACAAGGAAATTTTCCACTTGGTAACCACTTTTATGCTTGTTATGTTCTGATAGTAGTTCATATGTGTATCTGTTTAAAATATAATCCTGTTTCACCTTATCCCTACTCTGATGCATAAATTCACACAATACGTGTGTGTGTGTGTGTGACTGTGAATACAGATATCGTGTATAACATTTTGTTCAAACAAAATATCTTGAGCACCCCCCCTATCATGCAATAGATAATATTATTATTATTTTGATGAAAAAGAGATTTCATTAAGAAAGAAAGAATCCACGAAGCGGTGTATAGAAAATCCTCTTTGAACAAAAATAAAAGATGCAGAGAAAAAGAAAAAGGTAAAAACAGTCGCATGAGCAAAGCCTGCCAATCCTCCTGGAAATCCCAAAAACATTCCCATTAAAAACATCTGATAGCAAAAACGATGAGGGATCCAAAACCTGCTCATTTCCCTAAGCAGTGATAATGTCAACCCCTGTTGAACTTTGAAATGCATGCAATCCTTTCAAAACAAATCCCTCTCACCACCCCCCCCACCCCCAAAACCCACCCACCAAAAAAAAAAAAAAGCAGAATGGAAAGTCCCCACGATCTGCTGGCATCTTTGCTCATACCAAAGCCTCTGAAAGAAGTAGACAAAAAAATTCTATTAATTCGAAACAAACTAAGCAATTGGGTCATTGTATAGTGCACAAATAGGTGGGAATTACTCTCAGAACTGTTAAAGCATGAAGTGGGCACATCCAGGGTTAAATGTCTTAAGAAGGCTTCTACTGTGCCAGAAATTTTTGGTTTTTAACTCAAGCTAGAACTACTAACCAAATGTATACCTTAATAAGGAGCTTTTGCATTCTAAATACTGCGATAAAGAGGAAAATATGTAGATGAGAAGATCAAATGTTCTAAAAGATTTACTAGAAAAGGTCCTTGGGGCACCCAAAACCCACACTGAAACATCCTTTCTGTCAGAAGGGTGACAAACCTCCAACAAAGAAAGCATTGAAGACTTCCCTGAGGCATCCAAAACCTGCACCTGAACATCAACAAAGAAAGCAATGAAGAGGTCCCTGAGGCATCCAAAACCCATGCCTGACCATCCCTCCTATTGGTAGGGCAACAAATCTCCAACAGAGAAAGTAATGAAGAGAAAGCAAGGAAGAGAGTTCCTTCAAACTCGGTATCATTTACAGGTCTACGAAAATGGAAATCCCAAGAAACAATACTACCCATCCCTTATTTGAAGATTGGAGATCAACCTCCAAATACTGGCACTGGATACACTGTCATGTCCTCTCCTTTTAACATACCTTACGAGAATAATCATGTACTATAGTTAGCACTGCTATTTATCATTTCATATGGATAATGTGATGGTTTCCAGATTGGTGCAATCTCACCGTGTCCCTTCTGTTTACGGTCTTTTCCTCTCTCTCTCTCTCTCTCTTCCTGGTTTCTCTTCTATCTGCACTAACAACTTGGTGAATTTTTTTTCTAGTCGTGGCATTTAATGCCGCTCATATTGTACTTATCTAGGAGTTATGTTTCCTTGCTCATTTTGTTGTCATTTAATAGGAACATTGTTAAGATAACAACACATCATAAAACTGCTGACATTTCAATTGTTTGCACATTTCTTTCTGTATCTAGGCATGCTATATGTTCAATTTTTGGGCAGCACTTATGGTAGTTTAAACTCAAACATGACTGTTGAAAAAGGCTCAGTAAAATGCAATTTAGTGAGGTTGCTTTTGGGCATCATTTGTTAGACATTAAAGAGTTATGTTTAGTTTCTGTTATTTTTCAAAAGACACTTTAAAATCCTTTTAATCTCTTTTCTCATATGTGTCTATGAAGCATGGATGCTGAAATGTGTAATAGGTAATGGACACAGTGATGAGTAGATATGTAAATGCCTGAAGAGTAGGATACAATGCTGTAAAAGTTATTATTTTTACACCAGGTGCAAAACTTACTATTTTTAGACAGCTATATAACTCTTTGTAGGATTAATATTCTATTTATGTAGATCATGCATGTGAAGCTTCAAATGACTTGGATGTCATTTGGTGGCAACAATTTTATCTACTGGTGGATAAATGATTGTTTTACAGTGTTCATATAGATGGAAACAGCCTTTCCAAATGTGGAGGTAAGCTTGTGTACAATATGCCCTCCCCAGACCCTTGATATGGCATTGGAAACTTGTGCACTGTATGTTGTATTTTTCATATGAATATCCAGTTGCCTTAAAATTTGGTATGCATAAAATCCATCAGTTAGCCTTACAAGAAACATATCACACAAAGAATTTTGGTTGATTTAAAGGATTTTCTTTCTTTTCTACACCGTGCCCTTGTATTGATTTCTTTAACTAGGCAAATTTGTTATTTTGTTCTGTACAAAAAGGATGGTGTGCTAGTATATCTGACTTACAAAGTGCACGTGCAAGAATGTCTGATGCATTTTGAAGTCTATATATAAATATATATGAATATATACCACTTCATGACTTGTATAAAAATAAAAGACTTGGCCATAATTTATGGAAATACATTAATTTATTTAATGCTACTGACTGTTTTAAGAAGGCTAATATGAACAGCAGTGTTTAGAGATGAAAAAGTGACATTTTTTTTTTGAAAAATTTATTTTTTGGGGTGGGGGTGGGCGGGGGGGAGGTATTTATTGTGCATAAAAAGCGATTACATCCCTTCCTGTGGTTTTCCTCCTACCTTGTACTAACGAAATCTGGGATGATGATGAGTTAGTAATAACATGAATTATCTTGGCAGGTGACAGGGATACCTGTTGTATTTGTTTCAGCCTTGGAGGGAAGAGGCCGGATATCTGTCATGCACCAGGTGATTGAGACTTATGAAAAATGGTGTTTAAGGCTGCCAACAGCTCAGCTTAATCGTTGGCTGCGCAAGGTTAGTATGCAAATGCCTTGTCATCTCCTCCTGTTTTCCCCTTCAGGGTGTGTAGTTTTTGGTTAATTCTGTCTCTCACTCTCTGTGGGATCAGGTTATGAGTAGGCATTCTTGGAAAGATCAGGCTGCTCAACCAAAGATCAAGTACTTCACCCAAGTGAAGGCCCGGCCACCCACCTTCATTGCATTTGTGTCGGGGAAGATGCAGCTCCCAGATACGGAGATCAGGTTCTTGACAAAGTCGTTGAAAGAGGACTTTGACATTGGTGGGATCCCCATCCGGATCATGCAGCGGTCTGTTCCGAGAAATGCTAGGGGCAGCAGCGGCAACAAGAGGGGACAATCTGGTGGAAAAAAGGTTGAGAGACTGTTATCAGACAAGAGGGGTGTATTGGCTTAAGAAGGCAGTACTCCCATCTGAACATTGATTACAAGGATGCGTCTACACGAGCTAGTCACCTGCTGAGATGAGCTCACCATCAGCATCGCACGCCATCATTTGGAGCATTGGCGCAGGTAGTCTGATGGGTCTGTGTCATGGCACAGACGTAGGGCGTGGGGATTCTGGGGAATGCATCATGCATGTGGCGGCAATCACGGCGCTTGCTCAATTCAAACACTTATTATAGATGGTCAATGGGTTCAGAATGTGGGTGACCCGTAGCCCAACTATAGAATAGAATATAATAGAATAGAATGAAGCTTTGACTGGGAGTTTGTGGTGAAACCAAATCCGTCAGTGATAGGCGCTGGGGGTTTCCATAATTGCCATTAGTGAGTTTATTACTATTTGTGTCTTTCTTTGTGGAGTGGCTGATTGCGTATCTGTTTGGAGTGAATCATTTTGACTCTACTGTTTGAAATCCGAATACTAATGCCAAATGGGATGCATCCTTTGAAATGTAAACTGCGTTTAACGTGTCTGAAACATTCTAGCAGTGATGAGAGAGAGAGAGAGAGAGAGAGAGAGAGAGAGTCTATACTCTAGGTTCATCCCTTATTTAATTCGCGTGAAGAAACACTATTATTATTTTAAGCAATATATAAATAACAGTTGGTAAATTGTAGTCCGAGGGATTTGTGTCTTATTTGCTTGGTTTGTTCATATTCTGTGATTGAGAAAAGCCTCCGTGGACTTACATTTTATTTAATGCAGCGGCCTCCTTAATTCTCCATTAAAGAGATTACAGCTAATACCCACACAAACCAATTTCAAATTCTAGAATGATAACGACTACTTTCCAATTATGGACCTCGTTTCATTTTTATTTTTATTATTATTTGTTTAGGCGTTAGGATATGTAGAGGTACCGCGTCATTAGCTATAGGATTTGCGCAGAACGGTGTTTGTGAGGTGAAAGATGTTCTATATATCAATCTACCTATTTATCTGATGTAGGTTAGGAGGCTTCAAAAGTCACTTAATCCAAATAAATGTGAGATCAAAGTGAGACAAATTCTTCCTATTTTCTTCATTGTCAGGCACTAGGTATATTTTTTGGGGTGGGGGGGAGTGTGTTGAATCAAATTTTTTGTAAGTTAGATGATTAATTTACTCGTGAAACTTGCGAAGAGTTAAATACACCTCAATATATGGAGGCAAACCACTGGTACTGAAGATTGAGTTTTGGGCAAATTTGGATGACCAATCCTTATTTAAGAAGAATTTGGACAATTGATGAGATTTAAGAATATGTATTTTTCTCCAAGTGATTCGGATAATAGATTAGTTTAGGAGGGATCCTTCAATCAATTTGATGTAGGGGATCTCCAACCTATTTCAGAGATAAAATCTTTTTTTGGGGGGTTTCCTAAAACTATATATAATCCAACAAGTTCATGAGTTATGGCTAAAGACCTGACATGAGTGTTCCATGCCTGGAACTTTTCCAAACTCGAAGGGTACCTGAGAACTTTTATATTAGCTATTTTTGCGGCCATCTGTTGGGAGATGCAAGAGGAAAGCAACGAGAGAATTTTCAAGGATAAGTGCTCTAGCTCGTCAGCAGTATCACATAGTTAGATGCATGCCTAATTTGTTCCACTGGAGTTGGACTGATAAAAATTTGAGTTCATTGTACTGGGAGGAGTTCTTGATTATTCTTTTGGATTTGGGGGGCTATGCTTTTCTTGCTTCTAGCTGGTTTATAGGCTAACTTGTAGTGGTTCAAAAAATATAAAAAATAAAAATAAATAAATAAATAATAATAATTATTAATTAAATAATATAATATATTAATATATTTATATAATATAGTGTAATATTATTATATATATATATACACACACACACACACACACACACACACATTCCTTCAAAAAGGAAATTCTTTTCCTGAAGTAGAAGAGACCCCCCTGCGCAGCGCTGTCTCTCTCTCTCTCTCTCTCTCTCCTCAATTTCTTCCCCGATTTTCGGTCGACTGAAGAATGGATAATACCGTTAGGTTCCATTCTCGGCCGCCAACATTTAACCGGAGTGGATTTGTGATTAGGGCGTCGTAGGCACTATTCCTGGGATAAGGTAAACTCTCTCTCTTTCTTTCCTCAAATTTTCCTCAAATTTTTAGTCAAATCGACGATCGGACACCAGCACGAGATTCTAACTTCGATTCTAGTTATTTTAATTGGAGCAAATTTTTAATTTGAGTTTCCTAGGCACCACTCCAATGTTGGGGTAAGGATAATGAAATTATATCATTTAATTATTTTTAAAGTTTAATTAGTTATTGAGAGTGTGTGGGCTTAGGAAATATTAAAATAATTGTAATTCTGGGGTTGAGTTGATTGAACTGGAGAAATGTAATTTCAGGGTTTTGAGCTCCAAAACGCCGCGGGCTTGAGTTTTAGGATCTTCACAGGAAGTCTCTTAGTAAGTAGGTAAGGGGAATAAATTATAACAGATATTTTTAGGAAATTAATTGATTGATTAAAGTATATGAAAATGAGAATATGGTATATAGTATTGGAAAATTATGATATGAATATTTTTCTTATGATTATTATATTGTGAATAACCGTTTAAAATTGTGTGGCATGAGGAATATGAAATAACAACTTTATATTGGGAGTGTGAATGATACTGAAATATATGATTTGTACTGAGAAATGTTGGTATACTGCTATATTCTATGCAGATATGGAAATACGAGGAATCCAGAAATATTTTTATACAAAAATAATGATATGAGAAACCTAACTATATTTTATATAGAAATGATGAAATGCGATATACAAATATGTTTTTACTGAGGATTGATGATATGTGAAATATACATATATGTATTATAGAGAAACGATGAATGAGATGAGAATTATACAGAAATGATGAGATGAGAAATACACAGATGTGTTTTATATTGAAATGATGATATGTGAAATACTTAAAGATGTTTTGTACATAAATTTTGAATGGAGAATTATATAGAAATATATATATATATAGATGTGATGAGAATTATAAAGACATAATGAAATATGAATATTGAAATGTGGAAATGAGAACCCTGATGGACCAGAGTTATTCTGAGAGTATGGTACCATTGCTAGCATTGTTTTAGTGCAACCACACGTCTGGTACAAAGCATGGCGAGATAGTCGATTGGGCCTGTGAAGGGTTGTGTTAACCCTGGGGTCTGGACTAGGATTGGGTAGGCCAATCATACTACAAACACAATTCCTGTTTTGATCTAACCGGGGTAGGCCAATCGCTGTTAGGTCCAGTGTTCGGGCTGTACAACTCGGTCATGTAGAGTGAATACATGACGAAGTGATTATCCTCAGGATGGTTTCTCATTACAGACACGATAATAAACAGTCATGAGCTACAGACGCGTAGTGTATTTTATACTGGTGGATGCTCATAAGCTAGAAAATGTTTATGAAAAGTGAAAAGTGAAATGAGTAACCATGAGTTATAGACGCGTAGTGTATTCTATACTGGTGGATACTCATGAGTTAGACTATGAAAATGAAAAAAAAAAAAGATATGAGAAATGAATAGCCATGGGTTATAGACGCGTTGTGCTATATGCTGGTGGATACCCATAGGCTAGAGTATGATTATGAATATGAGATATGATAGAGTATGTATGTGATATAAGAAATCAATGAGTATGTATATGGTTATGAAAATGATATGAAAGTTTATGACACTGTGTTTTATATATGATTATGAGTACATATCGGTATATTTTCTCAATTGTTACAATTATTTAAATGGATGTGTTAATATATTTAAACTCATGTGCCACACACTGTTAATAATTTATTCTGTCTTACTAAGAGGTGTCTCACCTAGAATCTAAACATTTCAAGAAACAAGGACAAACGAGCAGAGAGAGCCCCGAGGTAGAGGAGACTATAGTACCCTAGTATGAGATGTATTTTGTGTAACCCCTAGACTATTTTATAGATTTGTGGGGGTGTATATATGTATGTAAAGGTCTTAGCACTCTGGTATTGTATTGTATTTTGGATGGTATTATATTTTGGACCTAAACACAGTATGTATTTTGCTGCATGGATAGTATGTTTGGAGGGATTGACTACCCGATACCCGCCTTAGGGTTGAGTTATGTGTAATATATGGTATCAAAGTTAGTTGACAGATGATAATTAATTATTATTGTTTATTGTTGAAAAAAAATGGTAGAAAAATCAGGTCGTCATAGTTTGGTATCGGAGCCTAGGTTGCTAGGTTGTGCAAACTTTAGCGGAATACAAAACCAGAGTATTGGAATGGATCTTGATGAGAGTAGGAGATGGGTAGACTGAGATATGAGTTAGTCATTGTTGGAGGTTAAAGATTGAAATTTAGGATTCTATCTTGCAGTTTGGAGGCAGAAGATTCTGTGGTGGTTTCTGTGATTTTTCTAGGGGTGACAATTTTAGGAAAGTCATAGTAAACTATCTCCAGTTCTTGTTTCTAAGTTGTAAGATTGAATCTTAAATTGGGGAATGAGAATGTTAAGACGAATGGTTATAGGAGACCATCTTATGGGTCTTAGTTTGGTAAGTGTATTGGTTATTTTATGATGATGGAATTCTAAGATCATTTTGTCCCATTTTCAGAATGGACCCTGGAAGTTGCAATGCACATGCTGGAGGTGATGATGTAGGGCCTTCTTGTATGGGCGGCGGAGAACCAGATGCGGTGCTACGTAGTCTCACCCAACAAGTGATGGTAGAGATGACTAGGAGTTCTAAGGGACGGGGATGCACTATTGAGCAGTTTACACGTATGCATCCCCCGTTATTCTCCTGAGGGGCTGATCCATTTGTGGCTAAGAACTAGGTCCAGGAGATGAAGGTGATGTTGGCAGTTCTCCCGTGCACTAAGGAGCAGAAGGTATCCTTTGCTACATTTAAGTTGATAGGAGAAGCTAAACGCTGGTGGAGATCAGTGAGATTATTGGAGGAGCAGCGACCTGACCCTGTAGGTATGACATGGAGCTACTTCAGGGAGTTAGTTTTTGAGCAGTATTTCCCCGCTACTACCTGAAATGTTAAAGTGGTGAAATTCCTAAATCTGACTCAAGGACACATGACGGTACAACAGTATGCTGCCAAATTCATCGAGTTGTCCCGATTTTCCCCAAATATGGTGCCGGATGAGGAAAATAATGTAAGGAAATTCGAGGAGGGATTGAGATAGGGTTTATATGAGTAGGTTGTGGGTTTTTAGGTCTAGAATTTTTCAGAACTGGTAAATAAAGCCAAAGTTATAGAGACCAGCCTATAGAGAGGTGCTGGAGCACAGAGTCAGAGGAACAGACCCATGCCTCTCGATTTTTAGGCATGTACCAATCGAGGGCCTTGGAGAAGTTAGGGTGGTAGAGGAAGTTAGAGACAATAGATGGGAGACCAAACTGTATAGGGCAGACCATTGCACCTTCTCTGCCCTAGGTGCCATAGGAGACATCTAGTAGACTGCCGGGTTAGAGAGGTGATTTGTTATCGCTATAGTCAACCTGGTCACATAGTAAGAGACTACCAATTAAGCACCCCCAGTTAACCCACCTACTCCTAGACCATATTGAGGAGATAACCAGGCACCCCGAGGCGGTTAACAGAGGAACACTGCCCCAGCACGGGTCTATGCTTTAACACCAAGAGACGCTGAGGCGGCCGATGATGTAGTGACAGGTATTGTTTTAATTTTTTCCTATAAAGCTACTGCTTTATTTGATTCAAGGGTGACTCACTCCTTTATAGCCCGAAATTTTATCAAATTTTGTGGGATAGAAACTCAGCCATTAGATGTCAGTCTAGCAGTGACTACGTCGATCGGGACTGCAGTGTTGTGTAGAAAGGTGCTTAGAGATTGTCCAATCTATGTACAAGGGTGGTCCTTGCTAGATAATTTGGTAGTTGGAGGTGTGTTGAATCTTATCTTTGTTCAACTTGATATAACCACACCTTCTGAGTTATTCATAAGACGTATCCAATATGACCTATTCACCTCCATAACCCTAAAACAAATGGGTTATGAAAAGCACGATTAGGGTTGATTCTTGAAAGGAGGTAGACCTCAAAGAGCACCAGCAGCTCTTCCTCCTCCTCCTCCTCCTCCGGCTCAAGATCATGGATCTCCTGGTGATACGCCTTCTTGGTTCATTCCCTTTCATCATGAATTCTTCACCTTCAGCAGAGACATGAGATCAGGACTTCAATCTCTTCGAGAGGATATATCTTCACTTCATACTACCTGTTCCTCACTTGATTAGCGCCTCACTCGTATTGAGAAATATCAGACTAACTCATCCCGTGGTGTTGACCCTATGGACACTAGTTCTACTCCTCGGAGTGATGATGAAGAGTTAAAGGAAGGTAGTGAGGAAGGTGATGAAGAGGAAGGAGATGAAGAAGAAGCTGAAGAGAAAGATGATGATACTGATAATTGATTTAGTTTGTCATTTTGTGATGTATTAAAAACTCCTTATGTATTGGCCTTGTTTTATGTTGCTTTGTTTGTTTTTATTTTCAATTTGGCTTGTTCCCTCTCTTACTTGTGACCTTTTTATAATATGACTATGCTCTTAATATTCCTATGCTTTTATTGTGCTACACCACTTTGTGTCTATACCCCTCAATTATTTTTGAATGATGTCAAAGGGGGAGACAATTTTTGAGCAAACATGAGCAAACATGAATGAAAAATAAGAATATAGCGAATATATAAAACATATAAAATCTTGGCATATAGCAAGGAGGAGTAAAATCTATAATGAACATGAAAACTATAATGCAAATATGTACATGACATGACCTATAATGAAAATATGTACATGATATGAGCTATAATGAAATATACTCAATTGTGCCTTATTTTTGAACTTACTCATACTTGAAATCATCATTTATCATATTTATTTTATAAGCATGCTTATTGTAAGGGGGAGCTTTTTTCAAAATATCTCTCATTTTGCTCCTTATTCGTCATCATTAAAAATTGGGGAGATTGTTGGCCTAACATGGCTTTTGAATCTCGTTTTGATGATAACAAATGAAGGATGATGTAACATGTGTTGTTAAGTGATGATGTCTCAGGAATTCTTTCATGGCAAAGTTCAAAATATGAAAGGAAATGCAAGTTCAAGATCACCAAAGACCAAAAAGCTACACTCATTTTCAAAGTGATCCAAAGGAAGCTCAAGTGAACCAAAATGATCAAAAGCATGTGGAAACCTAAAGTTGACTTAAGCTCAAAGTCTAAAAGGATTCAAAGAAAAAGACTTATATGAAGACTTCAAAGCTTAGAGTGTTTAAGGTTTTAGGATGAATTTTTGTAAGTACTTCATGCTAAATATCATGTGAAATGTTTTGAAACTCACTAGGGTTTGTCTTGGACTTAGAGACCTTCTTTTAAAAACCCTGGAAAATGTTTTTATAAAGTAAAAAAGCATGAGAGCCAAGTGTTTTTGAAAAATAACATGAAAAATAGAAAAATTGTTTGTTCAGGCGACTAAAGTGTAAGCTCTGGCGCTTGAAGAATTTCCCCAAGCAACTAAAGAATAAGTTCAGGCACTTGAAGAATTTCTTGATGAATTTCTGAAGAGGCAGTGTATCCTCAGGCAACTGACCCTTGTCACCTTAGGCGCCTAACCCTGTTTTAAGTTTAAAAATTTCAGTTTTAAAGAACTTCAGGCGACTGACTCCAAGACTTCAGGCGCCTGAAACTGTTAACGACTATATTTTTTAAAAGTTTTAAAATTCAAAATTAAGTTTCTTATGCCCCAAATTTTGTAAAAACTTGGGAAATACTCCAAGTAAATTTGGGCAACATGAATTAACCTTTGTGAGCCTATAAATACATGTTTTCACAAATCAAACATACACCAAGCAATTGAAAATCTGCTTTTAAAGCTGAAAGCTCTCTTATTCTCTTAAAGCTCTTTCTTGCTCACTATTGCAAATTGAGGATTACTGAAATTCTGAAGTGCTGATCATTATTCTCTGAGCTCTACAATTTGAAATACTGATTTCTATCTAGAGAAGTATTCCAGTGATATTGTCCTTGAACTTCAACTCTATTTCATTTGATATTTGTTATTGAAGTATATAGCACTTTCAATTGTATTAATTAGCTCTATTTGAGAGCATTCTTTGTACAAAATAAGTTATTTTCTTGTTTCTTGTTTCTTAATTTGATTGGTTTAGGTATTTGGATCGTTGCAATTGAGCGTGGGGTATCACTTGTAGAGGGGGCTCCACCCTAAAGGAGGGTTGTAATCGGTTTATTCTACCCTGAAAGGAACGAGTTAGTGGAATTCTTAGGTGGTCTTGCCTAAGGCGAGGACGTAAGCTGGGGATAAGCCGAACCTCATAAAAAATCTCACTCTTACTCTCTCTACCCTTATCTATTTAAATTTCAGCATATACAAATTGCGTTTTCAAAATGCAAGTTTGCTGAAAAAAAAAACTAAGATTGAGAAGACCTTTTAATTTAATAAAGTACGTTTGGTTAATCTTTTGCGGAAACCTTAAAGGGAGTACGTTGATTAACCGCTTGTGGAAATCTTGATTAAAAAAGGAGCACTTAAAAATTAATTCATACAGGGCTACAAACTGAAATTTGGCAAAACGCTGAAATAAGAAAGTGTTGCAAGCTTTCATAATTTGGTTAAGTATTGTGATTGGCTGATTGATCATTGTTTGGTTTGTGATTGATATTTGACTTGTATTTGGATTGTGATTGATTTAAAATTAAGTCATTCTTGTGTGTTTGTTTAAGTCTACAAAAGGTTGAAAATTTGTAATAACACTTAAAAGAATTTTTATAAACCCAATTCACCCCTGTCTTGTGATAACACCTTGACTTTCAAAAGGACATTAATTGAAGTGGAAAATGCTACTACAAACATGATGAGGAGATTCAATGGTAATCAAGAGAGTTTTACAGCAAAATATTAAAAAAAAAAGAAGAAGATCACTTTAAGGCATGAATAAAGCAACCAATCAAATACAAGCATATGGACCTTACACATGTACTTATAATAACCATGAGATATAAGAAGAAAAGAAAAGACCAAAGAGCTTACTTCGAAAGTTGAAGAAAGGAGAACAATCAAAAAGGAAAGTGCTCGAGGCAAATCCATGTGGAGGAAAGTGCTAGTTACCCTAAGACATGTCTGAAGCAACAAGTTCATACAAGCATCTTGTGGACCTTGCACATAGTCACCAAAATATTTAAGAGAAAATTATTAGGTCAATTAAGTTGTCTAATCATATCACATTTTAAATTATAAATCAAATCCTCGAATTTGAAGTGATTGCTGGAGAGTTTGACGCAAAATAGTAGATAATGATCACTTAAAAATTGCTCAAAAATAAAGGATTTGGTTGATATTTTAAAATATGATATGGGTAGGAGTGTAACTTAACAATTTCTCAAGACAAGAAGAGGCATAGTAAATGCACATGACATTCAAGCTTATCAACAATGCCAATAGGTTGGCAATGAGAGTGGGTTGCAATTGATGATATGACAAAGTGAAGATTGACATGGTAGACCTAAATGAGCCGTCAACACAATTGGTTTGATCTTACTGAGCATGTACAGTGAGCTTAAAACAAACATAATGGACACGCTTATAAGCTATTTAGAGATTGTAGTGATGTTAGCAGTCTATTTTAGGAAAAACAATAAACAAAACTAAAAATTAAGCCTCTATCTAAAATGAAATAAGCAGGATCATTATGATTGCCAAATAACTAGCAAATTTTTACTGGCAAATTATATTCATGCCGATCAAAAAACAAACTGAAAAAACAAACATTGCCCATATCTATGTCTTTTCCCAAATCGAGAATCATATCCACATTGACCTGAGTACATAACAAGATTTTTCTATACATACCTAAGTATGAGACCCCAATTATTTTTGCTCACATCTTCCTCCATTTCATGTTGATTTAGAGAGTAGAGGACATATTGACCAGAGCCTCCTTCTTCAACTGGATTTATTGTCTCGTAGGTAGTAGTATTATGGGGGCATGGACTAAGCTACTGGTCTCTGTGGCTGCCTGGACCATCTTCCAAATTTCTGCATCAATAGTACCTGTCTCTGCATTTACTTTGTGGGCATATCGATCATAGGCCACAATCATTCCCATGGCATCAGTTCAGTCTGTGAGAATCTAGGGCTAACAGTAGAAGTACTAGTTCTACTACTTCGACAGTGTGTGTTTTGTGTGTGGGTGAGAGAGAACATCTTCCATGCTCCAGCTAATTCCTTAAATGAACAAAAATCCATCTCGAAAAGCAGTTCTACTGCACTGAAAAAAATAAAAAATAAAACTCCCTGGATAGATAAAATCAGTAATAAAGCTAATTAAACCCCATTAATTGAATTTGAAAAACCCTTAATTGGGTACATGCACCGCCTGTTTCTGCTAAATGCATCTCATACCATTAATTGAAGCTGAAAAGCAAATTAAAGGAAATTAAGTCTTGAATGTAGTACTAGTTAATTAAGCTGGAAATTAATTAACAAAGATTAAGAATTACAAGAAATCTGAAATTAGCACATTGATTATAAATTATGCTCGTCTGGTACATACCCCAAATCAATTAAAGACAAAGCCGGAAAATTTTTTGGGTTGAACAGATAGCACCCGCCAGTCTCTCCTTGATCTATGAAACAGCTAAGCTAGAAATATTCAGAAGTAGCTAGCTAGCTAGAGAGACATAATCTAAGGCAGCTTACTAATTAAATTAATTAGTAAATATAAGGCATGCATGATGTACATGCAGCTAGCTACAACTGAATTATTTCATTGATTACTTGAAGAATTAGGGAAGGTGGGAGCAGTAGTAGTGCTGGTATAATCTCTGTTCGGGTCGACTGGCGGCGCCACTGTGTTCCATTCCCAAAGTCTGTCGGAGAACGCAGCCGCAGCCGGCGGTGGGAATGAGGCAGCAGAGATCATCAACTGGGAGAAGGATGCTGGATGATTATAGCTATTATGACTCGTACCACCGCCACCGCCACCGCCACCACTACCACCACCAGCGGCACCACCACCAGTAGTCTGATAACTCATATGCTGTTGCTGATTCATGAAAGCACCAGCTCGCTGCTGGTAGTTTAGTAGCCTGTACTGAAGATCATCAATCCCTCCTCCTACTGCATTACTTGAAGAAGAACCAACCCCTAGGCCACCGCTGCCAGTTCCGCTGGGCGTACTGAAAAGGGTCGAGTTGGTGGCGGCGGGGAGTAGATAGAAATTTGGAGGAAATTGCTTGTTAAAGTAGTGCTGCTGCTGCTGTAGTTCCTGCTGATGCATGAGGACCAACCTACTGCTATCTTCTTCTAATGGAACTGGCGGAGATGACAGTTCGGCATTAATTGGGTCTAGAACTGCTGCTGGTGCTGCTGCTCCGCCTATTGCGGTGTTGTAGTTGTCAACAATATTGTGCTTGGAAAGACGGAGAGCGGTGGTGGTGACGTCAGTGCCGCTGCTTCCATCTCCTTCATCAGTTTCGGTCATCTGTTCCAACATTTGCTGGTGCTGGTGATGATGATGATGGGATTGCATTAGTACTGATCCACCAGCTGATCCCAAAGTAGAAGTACCAGTGTTGGTTTGGAAGCTGTCCACGTTAATAGGGTGGTGGTGAGACTGCAGATATTGTTTTTTGTGATGGGAAGAGGAGGAGGAGGAGGCGGGCCTGGAGGAGGAGGAAGACGATGATGGAAGCGAACGAGGGAGTACTGAATGGTGATCTTCCACTCCTGCTCTCTTGTACACTCGGCATAGTGAAATTTCTGCCTGCACTCATATATCCCCAAACACATATGCATATAGATATATATGAGATTAATTGCAGTAGTACTTATATATAGTGTAAAAGGGAATTCAGAATCAGACCTAGCTTATATTATATATTCAAAGTTTCAAACCAGTTAATTAGTGGTACTTGTCTTTTTGATAAATTAGTATATAATGAGTCACTGAATTTAAGGGTTCATGATTCCTGGACTGCTGCTTCCTCCATCTTAATTTCCGTGACATTAATTAAGAAATATATATATATATATATATATATATATATAATTGCAACAAAATTAATCAAACAAACTGTGTCTATCCGTGATGTTGTTCCTAATTGCATTGCTAGTCTCTCTCTTCACGAACGATCTGTTCTCTCTCTCTCTCTCTCTCTCTCTCTCTCTCTGCCAGAACCCACTCCTCTTTTCACCTTGGTCTGTATATATATTTGGTATCATAGAGTGCTCCAAAAATTTATGGTCAGTTCCCAGAAAAGATCTAGCTAGCCAGTGAACAAAAAGTTGCAAAAGCCCAGCTAGCCCCCAGAGAAAGAAAGAAAGAGCACTCTAAGCACTTAATTAATAGTGTAACAAATTAAAAACTAGGGTTTAGCTAGAATGAATTTAAGTGAAAGTTAGAAGGAAGTGAAAGCTAGAAGGATCAAATCAAGGTTATATGTGTTTATGTGTAATATATATTGTAACACCTTTTGGTGGCGCTGGGTTTCGTGTTGAGGCAACCGGTATTCATTCATGATCCAGCTGGTGCGGATGCCTTTCGGAGCTTTGCCGGAGTAGAAAACCAGGGTCTTCTTCAACCCAATTGACCTGAAGGTTTCCGTTCGGATCATTCTGTCAGCTCCAGTCGCCTTCCAATACCCTGAAGTCGTCACGCGGTTTGGCCGATCCCCGTTTCGATACTTGCGGTCTCTCGGGACATAGAAGTACCATTCCTTCTCCCCTATTGCTGCCAAAGCTGCACAAATCACATATACATATATAGATAAATCCATAATCCACAGCTAGCTAGCAGTACTACTATATCATGACGATGATCATCAGTACGCGTCTATATATATGAATATATGGACTAATTAATAATTAATCTATGAAAACCTAAGAAGGACAAATTAACAAAATATGGCCATTAATTGACTAATTTCTAATTGTTAAGTACTAGTTAAAATCAGTATGCATGTATACACCTAGCTAGCTATAATTAAGCAGCTAGGGTTAATTAATTAGATCAATATATATGTATATATATTGATCGAGACGAAAAGAGTTAAGAGAAAGGGAGAGAGGAGGGGAGAGCTAGCTAGAGAGAGAGAGAGAGAGAGAGAGAGAGAGAGAGAGAGAGAGAGAGAGAGAGAAAACTATATATTTATATGTGTGTGTGTTTATATATGCCTAAATGTAATAGGGAAAGAAAGCAAGAGGTTAAGATATATAGGTTAGGGGGAATTACAAACCAGGGAGCTCCCAGGGGTCATAGCGATAGAGATCCAAAAAGGTAATGAGTTCGACTTGGAAGCCCTTGCCCTCAACCTTACGGCGGAGGTAGAACTCCACTAGTTCCTCTTCGGTGGGGTGGAAACGAAACCCCGGCATCACCATGTCCTGCTGTTGGCTCATCATGCTCATCTGCTCTTCTTCTTCTTCTTCTTCTTCTTCAATATTAATATTATTCACATCCTTATTACTGCTGGTATTAATATTGTTGCAGGGGGATGACTTCATCATCTCTTCTTCTTGATCATGATCCCCTACTACGACTACTACCTGATGATCATCCTCCTGTGCCTGCTGCTGCTGCTGTTGCCTCATCCTAATTGCTCCAAATATTGCCATAAACCACTCTCTACCCCTATGTCAACTTCACTAATCAAGCAAGGTAGCTACCTCCCTAGCAGCTAGCTAAGCCAAGAAGCAATACTACTCATAACATTCAACCTATGTAATTAAGCTCCATATATATTTCCATCCATGGGTAGATCGATCACCATCTGATAACGCTCGATCTTTCTCTGATCTTTAATTAGCGCGGGCTTGCTAGCTAGCTTTGGTGATCCCTCCTCCTCCTACCCCTTATATAATTTATATATATGTAGGGGATGGATGATTATAAATTAGTGTATTGTAGAAGGGGGATTGGATCCGTGGTGCAAGTTGTACTGGCTGGCCGGTCGTATGTATGGTGGCTAGTGAGACCTTCTACAGGAGGTCGAATATCGACGAGATATATATATATATATATATATATATATATATATATATATATATATATATATATATATATATATAATTGGGGGTCAATTAAAATGTTATTACCACCCCAAGGTTAGACTTTCGTCTCTCACTCACTAAACTCTATGAATTGGAGAGTGGGCTTAAGCTTAGATGGGAAGAAGAAAGAAAGTGCAAGAAAAATGGAGAGAGAGAGAGAGAGAGAGAGAGCCCGAGGAGTTGATGGAAAGATCTACATAGCTTTCAGGCCCTACATGGAGGGGGTGGGGGGACGCGTAAAGGTGTTTAAGATGAGAAAAGGACGTTTCAAAAGAGAGGACAGGGTGGCCACAGCCCTCCCTTAGCTTAGCTTAGCTAGCAGCGGTGCCCTTAAATTGGACCTTTCTTATTTTCAACACATTATATATATGTATACACATATCTCTCCTCTAAAATCTTTTCTTCTACTTACCATTTTAATTTCTTCTTCTCCCCACCCATTATATATACTTGGTCTAATTTTATCTCTCTTTTCCTTCTTTTTTTTTTCTTAGAGGAACACGTGAATGATGACCCATATATGCATTAATGGACCATCTCTCTCTCTCTCTCTCTCTCTCTCTCTCTCTCTCTCTCAATATACCTTCACTTCCGGGTTTGGGTCGGGTTTATATTCAATACCTAAATTACATGCCTTTTTTCCACTCTACATTTTTCCTTCTATTTTACATCCAAATATACATGCTTTTCTTTTCTTGTTTTTGTTTTGTTACTTGTTTCTTCTAATTTCTTATATTCATAATTTTTTAATTCATGGGTTATAGAAATCATATATATTAGTATGAAATTAATATCATAATGCACAAAATTGGGTTTCTAGATTTATAGTACATCAATTGAACTAAATTTCAATTTAATTAGTGTAGTTAGTAGTGGGAACATTGTAGAACCTATCACTTGAATTAGTTGAGAATGATGAAAACCGCTACATTCGATACTCTAAGGTAAACTAAGCAGGCCAAAAGAATGTGTCAAAATAGGTCAAAATTATCCTAGACCTCATCAACTGGCTTAAGGTCATTTTTAAGGAAATGCTAATAGAGAGTAGCTTTTGTACAAGTGACATTAATCGTCACCATGATGAAAGTAACTATAAGATGTGAAATTCATGCATAACTCATCCTACAACAAGTAGAAGATTGATCAAAGGCATGTAACCCCAAGCTAGGTACTTAGGCATCAGATTGAGGGTCGAAACCTTTAAATTGTTTTGCAGGTTGCATTATGTTGTATAAATTGAATGCACAACGGAATTTGCAATCACACATACAAGCGCAACACTCAATGGTAAAATATACAGAAATAACAATCACACTGACTCTAAATGAAAGTAATAGAAACAATAACACAAGGAATTATGTGGTTTGGCAATGCGCCTACATCCATGCGAGCAAACGGTAGAAATTCATTATCTTCTTGTCCAAATTACATGAACAGTACATCAATCCTCTCAACCATTTACCAACCATCTCTCTATAAATACATTTAATATGACATATAAATAGAGTTTCCAGAGGTTTTCTGTAACGCCCCAAACCCCTAAACCCAGGTCCGGTGCATTATACCTGATAATACCCTGATAAATCATAATCCATAACATACACAACAGAAAATATAAACATAATCTCCATATAACATATACCATAATACCATAATACCAGAGTTTACTATGTTCTATCTATATTCCAAAAATTCCATCCATCACCTGCATTTCCATAAATACATACATCTCTAGAACATTTCAGTATTTTCACAACCATCCTTACTCAACAGTCATAAAACATAAAGACATAAAACATAAACATATACATCCCCAAAATATGCTCAACATATACCCTTTCTTATGTAGTTCTCAAAAATACTAAAATACCCTCAAGCTCCTAAGCCCGACCTCGAGGATGTCCTAAAAAAGAAACATTCATATTTGGGTGAGACACATCTCAGTAATTGAAGAAAATATACATATTAAAACAGCGTGTGGCTAACATGAGGTAAATAGATATCATTTTAATTACATTTGCAAATCATTAACATAAGTCTAAAATCATTTTCTGAATCAAATAAAACACAAGTAAAAATTTAGCCCACGAGATTACCCAAGGATAGGGGTGATTACCCGCCCATACAAGTAGCACCCCTCTGCTCTGATACTTAGGTAACATTGAGGTCACTACTAAAGCATACCAGGACACTCACCTTACTCAGTAAGCTCTCAAGTGTTAACTTGATCTTGTATTCACGCTTTCAACAATAGTTTACCAGCAAAGGCCCTAAGGATAGGGAAATCTATCCACCCATACAAATAGGTTCCCTCTACCTTAGTACGTTATGCAACTACTGCCACATCTGAAGTTATTAGTGCACTCGCCTTTCTTAGTAAGCCCTCAGGAGAAGAGTTTGCCTTGCCCAATCGTAACATGTTCAAACATATATAGATACTTCTAATATCATAATACTTTATTCCTTTCTGTCATTATTCATTCATACACATCTGTTCATGTTCATAACTTGAACTTTACATTTCATTTCACTTTAAGTGACTCTTTCCCTTTTACTTCGTTCACATTTGTCATTTCATTTCATGGTCATTCCATTGTCATTTCATTGCATAACATTTTCATTTCATTCATTCGTACTACAATTGGTTTTTAGCCATCATTTGTTAGTCCACATAGAAATGCGCTAGAATCGGCTAACATGGTTGTCTTTTAGCTGTCTTACATTTACATGGTTGCATTAACATACACAAGCAACATTGTCCATATCATATTTTATTTCCAATACTTTACTTGCTTAGCATAAATCTTATACATTTTACATATATTTGCATAGAGTCTCATGCCACACAATTTAACAGTAAAATTCATATACATTCCTTACAAAATAAGCCAACGCATAATTAACATTTATATGCTGAAAATACGTTTCATTTCTTACTTAATTTCTCAGAAAATTCCTTTCACTTTCATTCGTTTACTTTCACATATACATAGCTTTATAAACATTCCTTGGCTCAGAATACATGGTTTTACATGGTTGGCATTTTAAACTCACATAAAAACATATTTACATAAATAACATATAATCCATTTTAATTCATGAAAAACCTGATTTAATACATAAATTTTCCCCTTACCTGACTTTAAACTACGCTGGTAGGATCCTCGAACCGATACTCACAGCATTCAGCTGGACCCTGAATCCAAAATCCTAGTTTAATTAAAATAAATTCTAATTAAGTTAAATCTTAAGGAAAATACTTATTTACTACTTCCTAGGTTCCAAATAACAAGATTCCTTAAAAAAAATTCCAAAATAACTTACCCTGATTTTGGGATGTTTGCCAAACCCCTTAATCCAACGATCAGCTCCTACAGCCTTACAGAGAATGATCCTACGAATCCCGTGGTGGTTCCAGATCATCAAACTGGGTCAAATTTAGTCCAAAATCAAAGAGAGAAGGTGGGAAAACCGTTTAGACAGAGAGAGAGAGAGAGAGAGAGAGAGAGAGAGGAAAGTGAAATCCCGAGTTTTTTGCTGAAAATGAAGAAAAACTCTATTTATAGGCAAGGTTTCGTCGACGAGACACGTGGATTCGTCGACGAGGCACTATAGAGACTTTGTCGACGAGAAGATATCTTTGTCGACGAAATTCAGAGTTTCAAAATAGATTCTCTTGGGATTCCTTCGTCGACGAGAAACTGAGGTCGTCAACGAGTTTTAGAAGGACACTCGTCGATAAAGACAGGACATTCATTAACGAGGCCTGCTTTTCTTTCTTAAATCCTTCCTTTATCCCCTTATTATTCATTAATCCATTTCATTCATTATATTTCCTAATTATTTTAAATTTTTGTGTCATTACATTTTCCCTCCAAACCCCAACCATATTAACGTCCCCCTTTCAAAATTTGAAATCTGCGCGGGTTGTCTCGAGCCAAACCGTTAATGATTGGGCCAAACTGTCGACGGTTTCAAAATAAGAATAAAATTATCTGAAATACTGCTCCAAACTGTCGATGGTTAGAGCCAATCCGTTGATGATTTCCTTGCTGCTCCTCAGCACTCCATGTTTTCTTCCTTTGTACATGCATCCCATTCAGTATATGAGTCACATATCACAACAATATCCACCTTTGTGAATATACGCCCCTTAGGAGAAACCAAAAGCATAGCCCATTTCTCCATATTGACCTTGGGATGTTAGGTTGGGACTGCTTCCCATCTAACAACTAGAGACAAACGCTAAGTCCAAGCAAGGCTTGAACTTGCCTGTGGTAGTTTCAGCTTCTACCAAAAACCCCGATTCAGTTGTAGATGTAACAACTTAAAATTGCGCCCTAGGCTTCCAACAAAATCTTCCCACAACAGTAAACGTAAACCTTACTGTAAGCCTTCTATCACCAAAACCCCTTGTGTAGTCTTCAACAAATCTCACAATTGGCAGAACACTTTGTTGCCTGTCGAAACACCCCATTGCACCAGCATGAGGGACCATTGACATATCCCGAACATCATCGTTTGTCCTTGGGTACTGAGTCTCCACAAACCCCCGCTAAGACGACAAACAAAGTCTCCCCATAGTTTTGTCCACAAAGCCACCATGAGATAACACCAATCTCCCTGCAGCTTTGTCCATAAAGCCACCCTAAGATAAAACTAATCTCTTTATAGCTCTGTTCATGCGAATCATCAAACCAATACCCTTCTTGTACGTACCCAAAATCTTCATGTCAAAACCTTTCAACGGAGTTCCCAACTAATTAGCCTCAGCTAAAGCCTTTTTAGCCAATAACATGTCATTCACAAACAACAGATACATCACCCCTTTGCATCCTGTTACCCTCTTCCTCATTGCGAAAGCCACCATGAGATAACACTTATCCATCTATTTTTTCCTTTGTTGTGCACTGCAACTTGAAAAATAGTAGGAACCTTGCTGTTGGTAGTAATGAATGCATAAAACACTAGAATGCCAAATTTATACCTGAGTGGTGGTCTGATAGTGCACCTGGTCCCACGTGATCTTGCTAGTCTCCTAAGCTGAAACTCCCTGCAATATGAACAATGTCATCTTTGCCCTAAGTTTGTAGCTCCACTAGCATCACATACCCATTTCTGCTATGATACTATTGATCCGAGATAGAACTCCTTGTATTTCTGCCCCGAGTATCTAACTCCACCTAAACAACATATTCATTGCTGCTGCCGCTGCTACAATTTTTTGGCATTAGTTTCTCTTCCTTTACCTGAGTTTCTCATCAAAAGCCATGTCTCCACTGATCACCACCTTATTTGCTACAGGATCACCCAACTTGAACCCACCTTTCTAATACCCCAAAAATATGTACTCTCCAGACATAATACCAAGCTTAGATCCAACATCACTAGAAACGTGCACCTGTGGACATCCTTTCAAACTCGAGTAGTCTACCACAAAACCTACCCATAATTCTCCTACAACTCTCCCATCTAGTAATACCTTTGGCAATTAGTTAAACGAGAAACGCGCCATACTTACTGACTTCACCAAGAAGTACCCTAGAAGCCCTTCATATAACCTGCCTTGCTCACAAAATTTCTTGAACAAAAGTACTCAGTCCTAATGTCTAACTTGAGGATCTCTCTCCTGGTTTGGTTCTCCACCTCAACCACAAGTTAACCTGGCAAACACCTTAGGCTTGTGCCACATGAGATACACCAATACCTTTTGTGATAAAACCACAAAATACATATGTTTGCCCCGTGATGCTATCCTCACCGATCCCTAAACATCTAAATACATTTAGTCACCCATATGCCCTAACCGCATATGCCATGAACATCCAACTCAGATTCTACAGTTGTAGCTCCATCTTGACCTAGGACGGGAATGGCCGACCTATATCTTACGATTCAACCCTCACACAAGCACATACACTTAAACACTTTAACTTAAGAATTTAATTATCCGAACATAAACCCAATAAATCATGCTTTATTTCACATGTTCAAGGATTTTGAAAAGGTGTATGACTTGTCCAGCAATTAAGTCCCAATTGGTTCTTTTACAAAGGAATCATGTTATATGATGAAACATTGTTATTTCAAAGATTCAAGAATTTAAGTTCTATGTTAGCAAACTAATATTCATATAATTGATTTTAACTAGAAAGTACCAATATTGCAATCTATGGATCAAATGGGTTATTCAAAGATGTGATTTTAATCTACTAGCAAGGGTTCACAAAATATAAAAAAGGATTCAAACACAAGTATTGAAGTTACCAAGATATTGGTTTGGATGACTTGATGTTGTTCCACACGTAGTTAAGTCACACAGTTGGTCCTTTGTACAAGCTTTGAATCACAAGATGAACGTAGCAATGAAGTGTAGATGATGATTGTTGTGTGGGTGTATGAAGGTGCTGGTCGTGTGGTGTTGATGGGGGCCGTGAGAGTATTAGATGGAGGAGGGGTTGATGGGGTCGTTGGATAGTTTAGTGGTCTCTGACCACTTGATCTCTAGAGAGAATGCCATAGCCTCACACTACTCACTCACAAAGAGAGGAACAAACTTTACAAGCTTAAGCAAAGAGATGCTTCTTCAATATTCAACTTCAACCTCATATCGTGTTCTTACAATAAAAAGGTTATTTATAGGCATAGCTTGGGAGACAAAACATTAAACACTCAACAACTCTCAACAACTTTCAACAACTATTAACCTAACACAATTAATACTTACTAAAAAACAAGGAACTTCAACTCATAAGCACACAAGTCAAGTTTAGTTGTCTTGCATTTTTACAATTCAAATTTGAAATTTAAATATATTCCAAAAGGAAGCCCAAAACCGCATGGGACCCATTGGAGCCATGTGGATCCCAGAAACTATATGGGGCCCAGGGTCCACATGGGTTTTGAGTTGGATTTTGCTTCAATACTTCACTTGGGTCTTCAAGCATGGTCTTCAAGAGCCTAATAATCTTGAAATAACATATCCACGAAAAATATAAATTAACACAATAACAAAGTCTTTACATAAAAAAAGTCTTCCATCAAAGAAGTAGAAGAACTTCAATAGATCCCATGTGTTTCTGGAAAATAGATATAAATAATAGTGAACATCTGGAGGTCGTCCATGTGTCACCATGTCAGCAAAGGAGTGGATATCGGGAGGTCGTCCATGTGTCATCATATCAGTAAAAGGGAAACATAAGGCATGTTGATCCGCACCATCCCTCTTGGGCCCAAAAGAATTCTTCTCTGAAGAATTAGAGGTGAAATACTAGGAGTAACATTTCGGGTTAAGATGAAGGAGGACTTCATTAAGATTCCAGCTCCTTCGGGAAGTGGCTTATCTCTCCACTTGACCATGAGCTTTCGATATGATCTTACTTGTGTGAACTTTAGCTTGTCATTCAAGATTATATCAAGGTTCTTGGGCATGGGTAAGGGTAGAGGCAAAGGCAATTCTGGGTTTTCAAGGTCAAGAGGAGTGGGAAATGGAGTGGGGTCATCTGCTAGGTTAGAATTTGAAGGTTCTATAAAATAAGATGTTACAAGAAAAAGGGTTAGATTTTCAACATAAAAAACATTGCTTATGCTAAAATCAATAGGAATATTAAGCATGTAAGCATCAGAACTAGTTTTCTTGAAAATTTTGAAATGATCCATGTTCTTAGCATGTGACTTCCTCACCTTTCCTATAGGAATCTGCTTAGGATGAATACGGACTACAACAATCACCCTTTGAAAATTCTTTCAACATGCAATGTATGTCAGCATTAGATTTATAATGTTCATGATTCAAATTAACCTTCATTCTTATTTCAGAGTGTAGATTGTGTATATGCTTTGCAAAAGCATAAGTTGGCTCACTCACTCTAGACTTAAGTGGTAATGGAATAAGATCTACAAACTTTCTAGGACTATATCTTGTAATAACTTGAAATGGGCTGAGTATTGCAGTCCTATCCACTGAACTACTGAATGCAAAATTGGCCACACGAAGGCATAAATCCCAAGATATGATGTTTTGAACTACCTTACATCTCAATAGGTCCCTAAGGCTCCTATTTACTAGTTCAATTTGACAATTAGTTTGGGGGTAGTAAGCACTAGAACATTTAAGTTTGGTGCCTAACATGGTCCTCAAGGCTTTCAAGAAGTAACTTATGAGTTGCACATCTTTATTTGAAACAATGGTTTTGAGAAACCTATGCTCGATGAGAATCTTGTTGGTTGCTCTATCATTTATGCATGTGCTCAAAGTGTTATCTTCCTTGGGATCAGGGAAAGTAGGACAGCCAAGTGGATCTAAACTCTTATGAACAAAGTCATGTTCATTCAATTCATTTACTTGTTTCAGCTCCTCATGTTCTATCGGGTTCACTTTATGATGTGGTAAATGAGGCAAAGATGAATAAGGAACAAGGTCAGTGATATGTTGATTGTCTCTCATGGGAGATGACTCACTAGACGACTCAAAGATGACATCCTTAAACTCAAAAGGTAGGGATGATACTTCTACGGGTGTTTCTTGATGAGAAAGGGGTGTTTCAGTTTCCTTAGGAACATCCATCGATACTTCCTGTATCTTGACTTTCTTGATCACACAGCTTTTTACTTATGGGGTTCAAGGATTCACCACTAATTTCTCTCTTTTCCTTCTCATTTTTCTCACCATCTTCCCTTTCATGTGCCAAGTCCATAGGTTCTTTTCCTTTGTCCATTGGTTATTGGACTGGGGAATTGCTTTCTCAGGAGGTGACTAGACTTGATTGCGCTGGTTGGGACTTTTCATAACTCTAAATTTGGTAAGAGTATGACTCATTGGAAGAGGTATCAAACCGTTTTCCCATGGGCTCTTTAGTTCTTTGCTCAAAGTAAGCTAAACTATAGGCATGTTCTAGGGACTTCATGTGATGTGGGAATAGTTTTCTCCTCAATTCAGGCTTTAGTCCTAGATAAAATCGGGAGGTCTGTTGACTATCAGTCTCATAGACACCACATCTTACAGTCAGCTTATCGAATTGATTCATATATTCTAGAACAGTCATGCTACCTTGACGCAAGTCGTAAAGCTGATCTATAAGGTGCTCTCTATATCTAAGGGGTGCATACTTCTCCCTTAATATATCCTTCATTAGATCCCAATGCTCAATGGGTCTATGGTTTAACCTCACTTCTTACCTCTCAACGTTTATCCAATGGAGTTTGGCTTGCTCGGTTAGTCTCATTTTTGCAAACTTCACTCGGTGTGAGTCATGCATCTTAGACCACTCAAAATAGGCATCCATTCCAGTCAACCAATCTTGGAAGACTTTAGGATCCTTTTGTCCATCAAAGGTGGGGGGTTCTATCCTCATTTCATTAGTGTAATCCCAAGAGGAGGGGGGGGGGGGGGGTTGAATTGGGTATTTTAAAAATATTTTAGATTATTTACTACTTAATCTTGATTTTTATATTTAACAAATTAAATGCAAGAATTTTAGGCTGATTTAAATTTATTTTATCAATGAATTCATTTTACCCAATTAAGTGCGTGTGAGGTTATACAAGCATACACACATGAAATACGAGTAATGAAATGCAGTGCGAAAAATAAAAAATAAGGAAAAAGAGAAGACAAATACGATTTTATGAGGTTCAGCCAACTCGGCCGTGATTACAATTATAATTTCAAATATGCAAAACAAATCAAGATTCGCTTCTAACAAAGCTAGTGAGTACAATTCGAAATTCCTAACATATATCCATGTGATGAAACTTGAAGCTCAATATGTATGAAACGATACAATCATTGAATGAATGATATGCTACAACACACAATTTTCCTTTTTATCAAATCTCCCAAAATAAAGATATATAATAAAAACTTTAGAGAAATTAGGGTTCTAGTTCAACTTACTCAATGCACGAATATCAAATGTGAACTTATCAAAAGCTTTGTCTTGGATAATATATCGATTAAAATAAAAAAGCTTTCTATCAAATATTCAATCACAATACGATCTTTGTAATATGCAAATCTATATACATATATATATAAAATATGATTTCCAAAGATCAAAAACTGAATATTCCAAAAATTATCCCTCAATAAAATAAATATTTATGAACACTATGGATATTTAATCAAGTGTTTTTAATATATCTAAAATATAGAGCTTTTAACTGAATACACACTTGAATCAAAACTATTTAACCAATGGCGAAAACCTTTCTCAAGTATTGATCTTATCAAAATAATCTATAAGTAAGTACACTCAAGATCAATCACTCAGCTTATATTCAATAATAAATTTTGAGATGAAAAGTTCTTTGAAAAACTGAATATCAACAAGTAAATCAGTTTATATGAAAAACTCTATGAGAATAAATATTAACGTGCAGATCGATTTACCAAACCTCAATACCAAAATGATTCCACAATGATATCTAGATTGCCTTTTGAAAAACGAGATAGCCTTAGCTCAGATTCGATGTAAGAACTTTGAAATCCCAGGCAAAGGTTTCAGCAGTGTGTTTAAAGTTGTGCTAAACATGCAATTTCTTCAATTGTATGCCAAAGGTTTGTTCTCTCCTCTTCTCCTTGGGGCACTAAGGTTTAGATGTTCATTATAGGTATCTTGCCCTTAGAATGAATCTTAGCCGTTGGATAAAAAATTAACTCGCGTGTTCTCTCATTAAAAATTAATTTTTTTAAACTTTCCTGCAGGTTCAGACGACTGAGGTTAAAGGCCCAAATGACTGAAGTTCCTTAGAGCTTCGAAAAATTAACCTAAACAAAGGGTTAGACGACTGAAGTTGGGGTTCACTCTTCTAAAGTGTCGGGTTCAGACGACTGAAGTCCGAGTTTAGTCTTCTTAGGTGCTTCTGCCAAGTTCTGTGTTTCACCATAAATTCTTCAGACGACTGAACTTGAAGTTTGGTCTTCTGAATTGAACCTTTCCTGATTTTTTCTTTTTAATTTCAAAAATCTGTTGTGGCTTTCTTTCTTGGCTCTTTTATAAAAATATTTTTCTGGGATTTTGAAAATATATCTAAGTCCATAGATATCCTCTAATGATGTTCATGAGATGCATGAGTCCTAAGGTCAATCTAGATTATGATTTGAGCCTCAAATTAAATCATATGAAAAATGTGAATACATTAGTTCTAAGTACCCATTCCCATGATGATCTTGAACTTGCTGCTTGCATCTTCATTCTTCAACTCTTTTAGTTCCATGGATTTTGCCAAGATATCTATGTTTTAATTTTCATGGCTTCCATGATTTGTTATCTTTCCGTGCATGCTAAATATTGTTCCTGTTCACAATCTCAATGCATAGATCAAATACTAAGTGATTTGTCATTATCAAAACCGGATTGGACTCATAGAGTCAACAGTAAGGATCACAACGGTCCCTATGTCAAGGTTTTCTAATATGAAGGTCATCAACGTCATAGTCCTCATCATCCCAATGTTAGGTATAGGGCTCATGACGTGGGGGTATGCTAGCAATGTCATCTTGGCGACTTACTCGCCTTTGTGGAGGGAGGTAAGGTCTTTCTCTAGGAGTTATAAGTGGCTGTCTCAACATAAATCCTATGACCTCTATAAGGATTCCTGACTTGAGTAAACATCCTAGGGGTTGGGAAAGGATTCAGAGAGCACTAGGGCAGCCGTTTGGAATGGTGTTTGGTTACACAAGATAAGGTCAAGTGTAAACGTAACATAATTAAGGTCCAAATACCCAAAATTCAGAGTATAGGTGGGCTGTTCTAGGCAAAACCGTCACCCATTTTTTTGGAAACCCGAGAGCTATTAAGGATTTTCAACTGCAAACACCTTTCGGTATTTGGAGCATAAATTTTGCTACGGAACTCCAAATAAGGCTATCTTGGTGTCAAAATAAATCTAAGAGAATTCCCCACAACTTTTGTGTTTAAGGTTTTTGAACATGGGAAGGTTTTGACAATGAAAATTGCACATCAATTTGGAAGACGAAAAATGAAGATGTTGGGACTTAGAGGGTTCGCCTAATTCGAACTAGGCTCTGATACCAAGATGATGTAGGACGAGAATGGTCGACCTATGTCCTACGATTCAACTCTCACACAAGCACATACACTTAAACACTTTAACTTAAGAATTTAATTATCCGAACATAAACACAATAAATCATACTTTATTTCACATGTTCAAGGATTTTGAAAAGGTGTATGACTTGTCTAGAAATTAAGTCTCAATTGGTTCTTTCACAAAAGAATCAAGTTATATGCTGAAAATTTGTTATTTCAAAGATTTAAGAATAAAAGTTCTATATTAGCAAACTAATATTCATACAATTAATTTTAACTAACAAGTACCAATATTGCAATCTATGGATCAAATGGATTATTCAAAGATGTGATTTTAATCTACTAGCAAGGGTTCACAAAATATAAAAAAGGATTCAAACACAAGTACTGAAGTTACCAATATATTGATTTGGATGACTTGACATTGTTCCACACGTAGTTAGGTCATACCGTTGGTCCTTCGTACAAGCTTTGAATCATAAGATGAATGCAGCAATGAAGTGTAGATGATGATCGTCGTGTGGGTGTATGAAGGTGTTGGCTGTGTGGTGTTGATGGAGGTAGTGAGAGTATTAGATGGAGGAGGGGTTGATGGAGTCGTTGGATAGTTTAGTAGTCTCTCACCACTTGATCTTCGGAGAGAACACCGTAGCCTCACACTACTCACTCACAAGGAGAGGAACAAGCTTTACAAGTTCAAGCAAAGAGATGCTTCTTCAATATTCAACTTCAATTTCATATCTTGTTCTTACAATAAGAAGGCTATTTATAGGCATAACCTGGGAGACAAAGCATTAAACACTTAACAACTCTCAACAATTTTTAACAACAACTCTCAACAACTTTCAACAACTATTAACCTAACACAGTTAATACTTACTAAAAAAAATAAAGAACTCCAACTTATAAGCACACAGGTCAAGCTTAGTTGTCTTGCATTATTACAATTCAAATTTGAAATTTAAACATATTCCAAAAGGAAGGCCAAGACCGTGTGGGACCCATTGGAGCCATGTGGGGCCCATAAGCTATATGGGGCCCACATGGGTTTTGAGTTGGACTTTCCTTCAATACTTCACTTGGGTCTTCAAGCATGGTCTTCAAACACCTAATAATCTTGAAATAGCATATCCACAAAAAAATATAAATTAATACAATAACAAAGTCTTCACATAAAAAAGTTTTCCATCAAAGAAGTAGAAGATCTTCAATTGATCCCATGTGTTCCTACAAAACAGATATAAACAATAGTGGACATCTGGAGGTCATCCACGTGTTACCATGTCAGCAAAGGAGTGGACATCGGGAGGTCGTCCATGTGTCATCATATTAGTAAAAGGGATACATAAGGCATATTGATCTCCATCACACCTACAACTATAATACCTTGTAGTGCATAGATATTTTCCGCTACTTTTTGTCCTTTCATCACCATCAAGTCGCCTTCACACACTTTCATTTCCTCACTTTCAGACTTTTAACTATTTCCGTTACAATCTAAAGTGCCCAATGAAACTACATTCCTCCTTAGATATGGTACATGCCTTACACCATATAAGGTTCTCAACACACCATCATACATTTTGATTTTGACATTTCCAATAATTATTATGCATGAAATATCATTTCCCATTAAAACTAAACTAGTATTAACTGACCTGTAGGCGTTGAACCATTTTCAATTTGCTGTCATGTGATAACATCATTCGGTGTCTAGGATCCAAGAATCCATGAGGCACTTGGACTCGATGAAACACATAGAATATCACCATCACTGCCCCCAGAGTCTGCTTCCACTACATTTGCAGATTTTTATGGATCCTGCTGATTTTTAGCATTCCCTTTCTTCCAGTCCAGACATTCCGATCTTATGTGCCCAATTTTATCGTACCGAAAACATTTTTTGTCATTCCTTTTCCCAGACTGCAACCAAGATCTGCTTTGGGACTTACTTTTTTCATGTTCTTGATTACTTTTCACCACAAGCCCTTCACCATTTGAAGCTTCATCGCTGACCATTTTTCTTTTATGAAAACCGAGTAATGTGATTGTCACCTCTTCCAAATTCAGGCTTTCATTGCCCTATGTAAGAGTGGTAACCAAATTCTCATACGTGTGAGATGTAGGTAGGGAATTCAATAGCATCGACGCCTTGTCTTTCTCCTTTAACTTTACGTCAACACGCATCAAATCACTCACAAATCTGATTGAATACGTTGATATGTTGGAACAATTCCAAACCCTCCACCATCTTAAGCCAATACAATGTTTTCTTAAGAAATATTTTGTTCGATAAAGATTTAGACATATACCAGCTTTCCAGTTTCCTCCAAACTACTGTCAGAGAATCCTCATCCATGACGTGTATAACACATCGTCAGCCAAATATAGTCAGATGGTTGATACTGCCTTTGCCTCCGATTCATTTCAACTTGCTTCATCCATGCTTTCCA